>NC_057795.1:176274881-176413174 GCF_018294505.1 Triticum aestivum
TCAAGAACAAATACCCTCTATCGATGATCAATGCTTTGTTTGACCAACTGCAGGGAGCTAAGGTTTTCTCCAAGATCGATCTTCGATCAGGTTATCACCAGCTGAAGATCCAAGAGCATGATATACCTAAGACAACTTTTACCACAAGGTATGGGCTATATGAGTATATGGTTATGTCGTTTGGTTTGACTAATGCCCCTGCCTATTTTATGAGTATGATGAACAAGGTGTTCATGGAGTTCTTGGACAAGTTTGTTGTAGTGTTCATTGATGATATTTTGGTCCACTCGAAGAATGAAGAAGAGCATAAGGAACATTTGTGCTTAGTGGTCGAGAAGCTCAAGGAACATCAGTTGTATGCCAAGTTCAGCAAATGTGAGTTTTGGTTGAAGGAAGTTGGATTTCTCGGACATGTTATATCAGGAGAAGGAATAGCAGTAGACCCTACCAAGGTTGCATCTGTCACTGAGTGGTTGGCACCCACCTCAGTTGGAGAGATCAAAAGTTTTCTTGGACTCACAGGTTATTATTGGAGATTTACTGAGAATTTTTCCAAGATTGCGAAGCCCATGACGGAGTTATTGAAGAAGGATACCAAGTTTAAATGGATCGTGGATTGTGAGACCAGTTTTTAGGAGTTGAAGAAACGTTTGGTTACAGCCCCAGTGCCGATTCTCCCAGACATACACAAGGATTTCCAAGTATATTGCGACGCTTCACGTCAAGGACTTGGAGGTGTTCTTATGCAAGAAGGAAGAGTTGTTTCATATGCCTCACGTCAGCTTCGACCTACTACGCATGATTTGGAGTTAGCAGTCGTAGTACATGCGCTCAAGACCTGGAGACATTTTCTTATCAGTAACCTTGTGATGTTTACACGGATCATAAGAGTTTGAAGTACATCTTCACGCAGAAGGAGTTGAACCTCAGGCAGTGGAGATGTTTGGAGCTCATAAAGGATTATGACATGAGATTACATTATCATCCAGGAAAGGCCAATGTCATAGCAGATGCGTTGAGCCGCAAGAGTTATGTTAACACACTCATAAACCGGAGGATTACCCTAGGAGTTAGCCGATGATCTCCGAGAACTTTGCTTGGAGATAGTTCCGAGAGGTTATGTTGTGACACTAGAAATTCAGACCACTTTGCTGGGAAAGATCAGAGAAGCCAAGAAGACGGACAAGGAGATTGCAGAGATAAAGGAAAGGATGAGTGAAGGTAAGGCTAAAGGTTTTCGTGAGGATGAGCACGAAACTTTATGGTTTGAGGATCGTATCTATGTGCCTAATGACCCCGAGATCAGGAAGTTAATTCTTCAGGAGGCTCATGATTCGGCTTATTCGATTCACCCACGCAACACGAAGATGTATCTGGATTTCAAGGAAATTTTCTGGTGGACAGGATTGAAGAAGGATATTGCAGAGTATGTAGCAGTAGGCGATGTATGTCAGAGAGTTAAGGCGGAGCATCAGAAACCAGCAGGGTTACTTCAGCCTTTGCCGATACCCGAATGGAAGTGGGATAAACTTGGCATGGATTTAATCAGTGGATTACCCAGGACCCGTTCAGGCTATGATTCTATCTGGGTTGTAGTTGATCGCTTGACCAAGGTAGCCCATTTCATCCCTGTGAAAACAACTTATATGAGTGCTAAGTTGGCAAAGATATACATGACCAGGATCGTATGTCTGCACGGAGTTTCGAGGACCATCGTATCAGATAGAGGAACACAGTTTACTTCAAAGTTTTGGAATCTACCAGGCTAGAGTTGAGTACAGCCTTTCATCCGCAGACAGATGGACAGACCGAGAGAGTCAATCAGATTCTGGAGGACATGTTGTGAGCTTGTGCACTAGATTATGGTTCTAGTTGGGATGATAATTATCCCTATGTAGAGTTCTCCTATAACAATAGTTATCAAGCCAGATTGAAGATGGCCCCTTTCGAAGCTTTGTACGGAAGAAGGTGCAGGACATCACTGTCGTGGGATGAAGTTGGAGATCGACAATTGTTCGGACCAGATTTAGTCAGAGATTCTGAGGAGAAGGTTAAGTTGATTCGAGATAGACTCAAGATAGCCCAATCCAGGCAGAAGAGTTATGTAGATACTAAATGCAAGGAGGTAGCCTATGAAGTTGGAGACAGAGCATATCTTTGTGTGTCCCCACTTCGAGGAGTTAAGCGATTTGGAGTCAAAGGAAAGCTAGCACCATGATTTGTGGGACCATACAGAGTTTTGGAACGTATGGGAGAAGTTGTCTACAAGTTGGAATTACCCGAAGGCTTGTTAGAAGTTCATGATGTGTTTCATGTTTCCCAGTTGAAGAAGTGCCATGCAGAGATGGCCGACATTCCTCTGAGAGATACAGTTCCACTGGAAGCGATTCAGTTGGATAGTGATCTAACCTATGAAGATAAACCCGTTAAGATTCTTGAGTTTTCCAGCCGAGTTACTCACAACAGAGTCATCAAGTTTGGCAAAGTTTAGTGGAGCCACCATACCGAGGAGGAAGCTACCTGGGAGCGAGAACAAGACCTCTGCAAGGACCACCCACACCTTTTTGCTGACCAACCCGAATCTCGAGGGCGAGATTCATCTTAAGGGGGGGTAGGTTTGTAACATCCCAATTTTCAATTTGGATGTTATTCATAGATCATTCATATGCATCCATGATTTATGCATTTTTGTTGTTTTGTTTTGCTTGCATTTTGATCCAAGAGGCATTAAGCAACTCAAGGACCAATTTGAGAGAGTTCGAGGTTTCACAAAAATCCAATTTTGATTTATCAAAATTTGGTAATTCGATCAAATTGTTTTTCAAAATTATTTTTCCAAATATTTTAAAATAATGAGAGAAGATAATATGACTTCTTTAAAATCGGTAGAAAAATACTGGAAATTGAATTTTGAATTTTTGGAGAGTTTATTTGATTTTATTTGCTAGATTATTTATTAGTTAGTGGAGTAATTAGTACTGTAATGTTTGTTTTTAGTTTAGGCATTTAGGCCCAGACAAACGTTCACAAGGTCACTAATAAGGCCATATAGCTACGTGAATTTTTCTAGAATTTTAAGGATTTTATTTATATTTATTTTGCATGTTTTAGTCTCTGGAAAATTGTTTAAAAAAAAGTTCCGCCGAACTGGGCCGGCCGAGCTGAGCGCCCGGCCAAGGCCCAGCTTCGCGCGCGCCGTCGGACCGACTCGGGGCGGAGTCCCGTCCTGCACCGTCGCCGCTGTAGGAGGAGTTCGAGCCGGACTCGTGGAGTTCGTCGCCGCCCTGCTACCCCTTCCCCAAGTCGGCCTCGCCTCCTCCGCCTCTTAAATAGCGCGCCCCCGACCCCTTCCTCTCCACAACCACTACCACCGCCTCAAGCTGCCACCACCGCCGCCGAGCACCGCCGTCGCTGTCGCCCGCGCCGCCGCACTCCGCAGCAGCTGCTGCCGCTCGCCCGTGCCCCCGCTTCGCTCGAAGCCGCTGCCGTCGAGCCCGATCCCGCCGACGCCAAACCGGTATAGAAACCGAACCAAACCCCGATTTTTTTCGGTTTTCTTTTAGATCAGTTATTTTTATTAGTTCGGTTAATTAACGAACGTTTGTTCATTTAGTTTCCATAACGAACGAATTCGTTAGATTAGGTTCTGTAATGAACTTTCGTTTGATAGTTTTTTCTTTTTCTTATAGTTTTCGTCCAGGCACCTATCCGCGAATATTTTATTCACAGATTAGCCCCTGATCTTTAAACCGTCGTAACTTTTAGCTCGTTTGTCCAAATTTGATGAAACCAATGCCAAAATCTCCAGAGCGACCCCCTCTATCCAGTAAACCAACTTGAACATGATTTTGACAACTTAAAATTTGAGTTTAGTTCAGTTTTGAATTTGATCTTCTTTTGTTTGCATCTTGAGTTTCGTAGCTCCGTTTGAGTTGATTATTTTTGATAATCGTAGCTAATCACATGTACCTACTATTAAGATATAATCCGCAGAATTATAATGCTGTTAAGCATTGTTTTCTATTTAGATTAGTTATTTGCTTCTTTTCGAGTTTTCTTTGGATCTTTTCTCATTTTCTCTTTGCATTCGTTTGCTTGATTGCTTATGTATGCTATTGTTTGTCAACGCTAGATTTTCTGGAGTGCGAAGCTTGTTACTATGAATCTCTAGAATTTTCCGATCGTCAGCAAGGCAAGTTACACTTTGATCATACTTTTCAATACCCAGTTTTTACTATGCATTAGTTTTGCCCCTCAAATATTTGCATGAGTAGGATTGGGAACATGTGGATTTGGTTGTAGTACTTGAGGTAGGAACCTATTACCTTTGATCACCCTAGGAATATACGTTATGCTCAATTATTTCTTAGCCATGCTCGTAGACGGGGATTGGTTCGTGATATTCATGGAAGTTGTGAGAGATAATAATTTTTTGGACAACATTAAGGTGACAATTTTAATACATATCTGGGTGGATTAGTTGGGGCACCTGGAGAAACCAGTGCTTGCCCATGGGAGTCCCGGAGTACCCGTGTGATTTTACCTTGGTTCGCCACCCAGGCTCAAAGGGATCATATGATATTTCATGCCTAGAAACTTTCATGTGCAGCCACAAGCCATTATGGGCTCTAGCATAGTTGAGTAAGTTGTGTGAGCTCTTGAAGAGGTGGACTAGCAGATGTAGGTCAAAGTAGATGTACCGGTCTACCCAGAGTAGAGAGTTAATGCTTCAAAAAGACTATGTCTCGACCTTTCGATCTTGGATGCGGTCGAGTCTTGTGGGACGATCGTCTCATACGCTGGCACGAAGGCCACTGAAGCCATATTATTTATGTAGCAGAGGTTGCGCACTCTTCCCCACAAGACTCGACCGCATCCATGATCGGAAGATCGAGACATAGTAAAAAGGTAATAGGTTCCTACCTCATGTACTACAACCAAACCACATGTTCCCAATCCTACTCATGCAAATATTTGAGGTGCAAAACTAATGCATAGTAAAAACTGGGTATAGAAGAGTATGATCAAAGTGTAACTTGCCTTGCTGATGATCGAAAAACTCTAGAGATTCGTAGTAACAAGCTTCGCACTCCGGAAAATCTAGCATAGACAAACAATAGCATACATAAGCAATCAATCAAATGAAACAAAGAGAAATCGGGAAAAGATCCAAATAAAACTCGAAACAAGTGATACGTCCATTTTGCATCATGATTTTATATCAATATTTATTGCATTATGGGCTATTATTGCACTTTATATCTCAATACTTATGGCTATTCTCTCTTATTTTACAAGGTTTACCATGAAGAGGGGGAATGCCGGCAACTGGAATTCTGGATGGAAAAGGAGCAAACATTGGAAACCTATTCTGCACAGCTCCAAAAGTCCTGAAACTCCACGAAACAACTTTTTGGATTTAATAAGAATTTTTGAGCGAAAGAAATACGCTAGGGGGCCCACACCCTGTCCAGGAGACAGGAGGGCGCCCCCCCCTATAGGGCGCACCCCCTATCTCCTGGGCCCCCTGGTGGTCCTCCGGTGTCCATCTTCTGCTATATCATCGCTTTTACCCTAGAAAAAATCATGGGCAAGCTTGCGGGACGAAACTCCGCCACCACAAGGCGGAACCTTGGCGGAATCAATCTAGGGCTCCGGCGGAGCTGTTCTGCCGGGGACACTTCCCTCCGGGAGGGGGAAATTATCACCAACGTCATCACCAACGATCCTCTCACCGGGAGGGGGTCAATCTCCATCAACATCTTCACCAGCACCATCTCCTCTCAAAACCCTAGTTCATCTCTTGTATCCAATCTTGTATCAAAACCACAAATTGGTACCTGTGGGTTGCTAGTAGTGTTGATTACTCCTTGTAGTTGATGCTATTTGGTTTACTTGGTGGAAGATCATATGTTCAGATCCTTTATGCATATTATTACCCCTCTGATTATGAACATGAATATGCTTTGTGAGTAGTTACATTTGTTCCTGAGGACATGGATGAAGTCTTGCTATTAGTAGTCATGTGAATTTGGTATTTGTTCGATATTTTGATGAGATGTATGTTGTCTTTTCCTCTAGTGGTGTTATGTGAATGTTGACTACATGACACTTCACCATTATTTGGGCCTAGAGGAAGGCATGGGGAAGTAATAAGTAGATGATGGGTTGCTAGAGTGACATAAGCTTAAACCCTAGTTTATGCGTTGCTTCGTTAGGGGCTGATATGGATCGTTTAATGCTGTGGTTAGGTTTACCTTAATACTTCTTTTGTAGTTGCAGACGCTTGCAATAGGGGTTAATCATAAGTGGGATGCTTGTCCAAGTAAGGGCAGTACCCAAGTACCGGTCCACCCACATATCTAATTATCAAAGTACCAAACGCGAATCATATGAACGTGATGAAAACTAGCTTGACGATAATTCCCATGTGTCCTCGGGAGCTCCTTCCTCATTATTAGAAATTGTCCAGGCTTATCCTTTGCTACATAAAGGATTGGGCCACCTTGCTGCACTTTATTTACTTTTTTGTTGTTTGTTACTCGTCACCATTTATCTTATCACAAAACTATCTATCACCTACAATTTCAGTGCTTGCAGAGAAAACCTTACTGAAAACCGCTTATCATTTCCTTCTGCTCCTTGTTGGGTTCGACACTCTTACTTATCAAAAGAACTACGATTTACCCCTTACACTTGTGGGTCATCAACGAGCAATAGCTAAACTAAATAGAAAACAAACTCTAATAGCATTAAATTTATGTGGATTAGATCTTAACAATAGGTACATGTGATTAGCTATAATTTGCAAAAATAATCAACTCAAACGGAGCTATGAAACTCAAGATACAAACAAAACAGGATCACATACTAATCTAAACTAAACTCAAATTTTAAATTGTCAAAATCATGTTCAAGTTGGTTTACTAGAAAGAGGGGATCATTACAAGGAATTAGGTGTTGGTTTCACCTAATTTGAATAAACGAGCTAAAAGTTACGCTAGTTTGAAAATCAGGGGCTAAATCGCGATAAAACTATTTACGGATAGGTCCCTAGCAAAAATAAACAGAAAAAGAAAAATCTATCGGACAAACATCCGCTAATAGAAAATAACGAACGGATTCATTTGTTAAAATATTCTAATGGGTGAACACTCGCTATTTAACCGATCTAATAAAAATAAACTGGTCGATCTAACTAAACCGAACTAATTAATAAAAATTAACCGAAAATTAACCGGCGAACCGGGACGGTTTTATACCGGATCGGTTGAGGCGGTCAAAGAGACCTAATTTGCACAACTCCAAAAGTCTAGAAACTTCACGGAGAATCATTTTGGAATTAATGAAAAATGGGCGAACAAAGCACAAGGTTGGAGGGGGCGCCCTACCCCCTGGGCGCGCCCCTACCTTGTGGGCCACCTGGCAGGCCCCCGATGCCTATCTTCTGCTATATGGTGTGTTTTGACCTGGAAAAAATTAGAAGGAAGCTTTCGGGACGAAGCGCCACCGTCTCGAGGCAGGACTTGGGCAAAACCAATCTAGGGCTCCGGCGAAGCTGTTCTGTCGGGGAAACTCCCCTCCTGGAGGGTGAAATCAAAGCCATCGCCATCACCAATGATCCTCTCATCGAGAGGGGGTCAATATCCATCAACATATTCACCAGCACCATCTCCTCTCCAAACCCTAGTTCATTTCTTGTATCCGATCTCTATCTCAAAACCTCAGATTGTTACCTGTGGGTTGCTAGTAGTGTTGATTACTCCTTGTAGGATGCTAGTTGGTTTATTAGGTGGAACATCATATGTACAGATCCTTAATGATAATTAATACTCCTCTAATTATGAACATGAATATGCTTTGTGAGTAGTTACGTTTGTTCCTGAAGACATGGGAGAAGTCTTGTTATAAGTAATCATGTGAATTTGGTATTCGTTCGATAATTTGATGAGATGTATCTTGTCTTTCCTCTAGTGGTGTTATGTGAACGTTGACTACATGACACTTCACCATTGTTTGGGATGAGGGGAAGGCATTGGTAAGTAATAAGTAGATGATGGGTTGGTAGAGTGACAGAAGCTTAAACCCTAGTTTATGTGTTGCTTCTTAAGGGGCTGATTTGGATCCATATGTTTCATGCTATGGTTAGATTTATCTTAATTCCTCTTTCATAGTTGCGGATGCTTGTGAGATGGGTTAATCTTAAGTGGGAGGCTTGTCCAAGGAAGGGCAGTACCCAAGCACCGGTCCACCCACATATCAAATTACCAAAGTAATGAACACGAATCATATGAGCATGATGAAAACTAGCTTGACAGTAATTCCCATGTGTCCTCGGGAGCGCTTTGCTTTACATAAGAGTTTGTCTAGGCTTTTTCTTTGCTACGAAAAGGATTGGGCCACCTTGCTGCACCTTAGTTACTTTTGTTACTTGTTACCTATTACGAATTATCTTATCACAAAACTATCTGTTACCGATAATTTCAGTGCTTGCAGATAATACCTTGCTGAAAACCGCTTGTCATTTCCTTCTGCTCCTCATTGGGTTCGACACTCTTACTTGTCAAAAGGACTACGATAGATCGCCTACACTTGTGGGTCATCATCAAGCAGCAGAAGTAGGTTGCTTGGGTAGTTTATTTTCTTCTTCTCTACCCCCTATATTCTTTGAAGTTTGCATGTGATAGTTGCTGTAAACAACCATCCAAAAGACTTTTGGTTTGGCTTTTAAATTTAAATAGTTAGTGGTGTTTGCTCCCTACTTTTGCTGAAAAACATAAAGAGACAAATTATCAGCATATGATTCAAATCACAAACAGTTTATTTGAACAACACAAAATTGTGACAACAAGCACCTTATCAAGAGGAGTAAGGAAGTTAGTGGTGTCGCTAGCATTGGACAACGTTGATGTCAGAATTCTCTTCCTCATTAACATCACATACAAACATGGGAACGTCTCTTGTAAATTAACACTTGTAGCAGAAGTGATGACTTTCTTAGCACAACCCTGTAAATGGCAACACATAAAACTATAAATGCATATATGCACATGAATGGTTCAGGGTACCCTGAAATTGATACCATGAAGGAAAGTACCTTGATTAATATGATCTACAACCTTGTCCTTCTCAGTGAAAACAACGGTGGGATCAACAACATACTCAACACCAACGTCATCCTCAGGGTATCTACATCAGAATTTTGGGTAATCAGTCTCTATAACTTTTACATGGAAATCAACTACATAGCCACCCAATTGAATGGTAACGAACCTTCAACCGAACACAGTAACCTCCTTCTCATTGAAGAGCGGGATCTTGAACTTGAAGTCCCTCGCCTTAACATCGTGATTCTTAGTGGGCGCTGGTGATGATACATGAGCAGCGGACTAGGTAAAGGTCCTCATGGAGACCCTCATTGAACTCAAGGTCTGCGTGTTGCCGGAGTACAAGTCCACTGAAGCAACGAAGTGCTGCTTCAAAGGCAGAGTCGAGTAGGTTGTAAAGGGGCGGAGAGACGGTGACGTAGACGTGGAAGTGTGACGGTGACTGGCGATCGATCCACTTGAAGTGGTGGCGAGCATTGGTGAAGCAACGAATGGGGTCGATGGCAAGCAACCGTGGGGCATCTCTCGTGCTGGGCTCCGGCACTTGTGCAACAGGCGGGGCGGGGCCGTAGCTCAGTAAAGCGGTAGCGATCGGCAGTGGAGTCTGCGGGGTTGGAAGTAGACGTGTTGGGGAACGTAGCATGCAATTTCAAAATTTCCTACGCGCACGCAAGATCTATCTAGGAGATGCATAGCAATGAGAGGGGGATAGTGTGTTCACGTACCCTCGTAGACCAAAAGCAAAAGCGTTTGCTAACTTGGTTGATGTAGTCGAACTTCTTCTCGTTCCAACCGATCAAGTACCAAACGTACGACACCTCTGAGTTCTGCACATGTTCAGCACAATGACGTTCCTTGAGCTCTTGATCTAGCAAGTATCGAGGAAGTAGATGAGTTCCATTAGCATGACATCATGGTGACGGTGATGGTGAAGTGATCCGCGCATGGCTTCGCCTAAGTGAAAGTGCTAGTTATCGACTAGAAGGGGGGTGAATAGGCGATTTTTATGGAAGTCTTCAAAACATGGAAGTTTCAAAGACAAACAATAGAAATGACCTAATTGATATGCATCGGAAGATAAACTACAACAAGCAAGCCATAGTCAAGTATGCGATAATGTGAAAGTACAAAGACTAATAGCAGCTAGGTAGTAAGGATCAGGATGGAAGATAGTATGAAGCCAGCAACCGATAGTAGTCAAGCAATGAAGTCAAACAGGTATGACGATTAAGCAATGACTTCACGAAGACAAGCACTAAGTAAAAAGGGAAGAGAGGATAGAACCAGTCACTTGTTAAAGACACAGGATTTGTTGGACCAGTTCCAGTTGCTGTGACAACTGTACGTCTGGTTAGGGAGGCTGAGATTTAACTCAGAAGACCGTGTCTTCACCTTATTCCCCTTGAGCTAAGGACACCTAGTCCTCGCCCAATCACTCTGGTAAGTCTTCAAGGTAGACTTCCGAACCTTCACAGACTTCGTTCACCGGCGATCCACAATAACTCTTGGATGCTCAGAACGCGACGCCTAACCAGCTGGAGGATTCACAGTCCTCAAGTGTAATAAGTCTTCAGGTCACACAGACAGAAAGACTTCAGTGATGCCTAACACTCTTTGGCTCTGGGTGTTTGGGCTTTGTCCTCGCAAGGATTTCTCTCTCTCAAAGGCTTCGAGGTGGGTTGCTCTCAAACGACAAAAGCCGTAAACTAACTCTGAGCAGCCACCAATTTATGGTGTAGGGGGTGGGCTATTTATAGCCACAAGGCAACCCGACCTGATATGTCCGAAATGACCCTGGGTCACTAAGGAACTGACACGTGTTCCAACGGTCAGATTTCAAACACACACGGCAACTTTACTTGGGCTACAAGCAAAGCTGACTCATCCAGCTCTGGATAAGATTTGCTCTCATTGTCTTCGCTCGAAGACATAGGATTTTGGTTGAGCATCACTTCAGTCATTCTGACTTAGTTCACTTGGACCCCACTTAATAGTATGGTGGTTCTTATGACTCAACAAAGAAGAAAAGGAAACAACGAAACGACACAGTCTTCGCGCTCCATAGTCTTCACTCAATGTCTTCTCATGTCATAGTCTTCAATGTGAATATCTTCACATACCACCATTGTCTTCAATGTCTTCATACATTTTTAGGGGTCATCTCCGGTAGGTAAACCGAATCAATGAGGGACACTACCTGCGTTATCCTGCAATTCTCACAAACGCATTAGTCCCTCAACCAACTTTGTCGTCAATACTCCAAAACCAACAAGGGGTGGCACTAGATGCACTTACAATCTCCCCCTTTTTGGTGATTGATGACAAACTGGTTGAAGTTTTCAACGGGAATAAAGTATGTGAAATTGTAAAGGATAGGGTATTGTCTTCATAAGTGGCAAAGGCTCCCCCTGAAGATGTGCATATAAGTAATTTGCTTTTGGAATGCAAATGCACATGGCAGGTTGTACTTGTGGAGATCCTCTTCAACTTATGAAGATAATTCATCATGCATGAAATGATGTAACAAAAGGAATGACATGCATAATGAAAAATGGACGTCTGCAGAATGATCTAAGTGCGGAAGTTATCATCGCACATGCGGAATTTATCAAAAGCAAATAAGTAGCAGACGACCATCGAGTTTAAGTGTTACAACTCAAAGAACCAAATGTATCAAAAGTGATAGTTGTAAACACGAGGCAAAATATAAAGCAACCGCCCATATGAACCCGTTTGAAGACTGTCAACTCATACGCTTCTCCCCCTTTTGTCAGTAATGACCAAAAAGGTTTGAAGACATAGAGTATCTACTCGTTCTCAGGAGTAGGAGAAGCATCAGGGGTGTCGTTGTTGTTTGGAGGTGTAGATGTACTTGGTGCAGTGTCGATGCATGCAGAAGTAGGAGGCGGTGAAGTAGCATCGTCTTCATCATCGATCACTCTGGCATTCACAGTTGCCGCGGAGGAAGAATAGTCAGAGTCTTCAAGAGACGGGGTTCGACGTAGGACAACATTCCGTGGAGGAGTGGAGTCAAACTTGAATCTTTAGTTGAAGCCATCGTCTTGAAGATCTTCTTCAGCACTAAGCAGCGTCAAACTCTTCCATGATCACCGACAGGTCTCGTGAGTGACAAAGGCATTTTTGGTGGCAAGATTTCGAATGCGCTTGACGTCCACCAAGAGGCTTTGCATTTGTCGCTTGAGCCAAAAGTGATGCTTATCTTGTTTCTGATGCAGCGCCACAAGTAGTTCTCGGTCATTTAGAACGCGAGAGCGCTTCTTGGGTCTTTGGGCAATTGTGCTCTCAGTAGCTTCAGTTTGCGCACGATGAGGCAGATGAGTGTTCCCAGCCATTGGATAGATACGAGTTATTGCTTGGACTCCTTCCATGGGCTGAGTGAAGCTTTGGTGTTCAACATTTGGAAGACAAAGATGCTTCTTGGCTGGCTCAGGGTATATGGCTTCAACTGACATATCAACCTCTGGTAGAAAGATCAGATGATTGTGAGCAGAGGGCTGATAGTTGATAGCAGAGTGGAGCTATCACCCATGGAGCATAGAACTTCAGGCCAAAAAGGTCAGATCCAGACGCAGCAAGTTGCCAGATGAAGAATTCTTGTGTATTGAAGCTGATGCCATTGAAGATGTAAAAGACCAATGTCTTCATGGCTCCTTCAAGTTTTGCAGCTGATGAATGCCCTTTGATAGGCCATAGAGTCCGCCTGATGATGTGATATATGGTGCGAGGCAGATACTCAAGGTCATCAACAAAGAACTCTGTTGGGTATTCAGCATCATGTGGCAAAGGCTTCATCATGCTCAACTTCTGGCTCATGTTGGGTTCTGGCTTATGGAAGATGCTCTCCAGTGCATTGCCGTGAAGTTGACAATCAGGTTCGTACAGCTCTCCGGGAGTGGATAAGCCTGTAAGCTCAATGATGTCATGAGCTTTGGCTTCATGGTGAACATTTCCAGTCATCCACTCGAGAACCCATGTCTTTATATCCCTGTTGTAGCCACGAATGTGGAGGGTAGCATAGAATTGAAGCAATAGTTCTTCATTCCAATGCTCTTTGTCTGTCACAAAGCTGAGCAGACCTGCATCACGAAAGCAGTCAAGTGCTTCTTCTAAGCATGGCAGTCCAGCAATGGCTTCAGTGTCGAGGCTCATGTGAGGGAAAATGCGCCCTTGATCATACTGAACGCAGGAGTAATAGCTTCACTGCTGATAGCTCCAGAAACGATCAGATGATATTCTAGGCTTTGTGTAGGGGTTCTTTGCGCTGTCAAAGAAGGTGTTGTGGCTTTTGAAGCCATTTGCATTGAAGGACCCTGTAGAGTTGGCAGTTCCTGGGAACCTTGGCAGTCTTGGCTTTGGTTTGTGGACCTGAGGCCTGTGCTCAACATGATAATCAAACTGAGGACCAGAAGCAGTAGGTGGAGGGACCAGAACAGGCCATCGGACAGTGGTTAGCTGACCATGATTGTATGCTTGCTCAATAGTATAGGGCTTTGGTGGCGGAACAGGAGCAGTGGCATCAACTGAGGCTTGAGGCCGCACAACAAACACTTCAGGAGCAATTGCATCATTGGCTTCAGGCACATTGGTTGGTGCAAGCTCCACATTAGCTTCAGCCATGACAACGTCATTGGCGTCATTGATGTTGGTGGTGGCAGCCTCAAGATTTTCAACCTCCACTTGATGAGCCTGAGGGTCGGGCACTGGCACGTTCACATCAGGAACAACTTCTTCAGTATTGGTGGGAGTGGGGACATGTACGTCTTCTTGATTTTCACCGGCTGATGCAGCCGGATTGTCTTCAGCAGCTTGGGCTTCAGACACGGAGACATTCACAGTCGGAGTGGCTTCTGGAAACACTTGACGTGCAACAGATGAGTGGTGCACTTCTCCTTCTGGAATGCTCGAAAGAGGGACCTGAGGCTTTTATCCTTTGCGAAGCCTGCGAAACACTGGCGACGCCTTTGGAGATGGAGTTGGCTGGGCCTCAAGGTCTTCTTGTTCTTCTTGAACAGGTGGTGTAACTTGTGGTTGTGGTTGGGGAGTACTTGGGGAGTCTTGTTGCTGTGGGTGATCAGCCCATGATGCATCCTGAGCAATTGGCGTCAGAGGACGACCAATGCTGATGAGTTTGTTGTTCGTGAGAACAGGCGATGATACCAAGTTGTGTTCTATCTGAGGAAGAACGTCATCATCTTCAACATTGTCAAGGTGACCAATGTCTTCAACAGCGGTGGGTTCAACTGCTGGAATGTCTTCAGCTTCATAAGCCTCTGTGGAAGCAGGCTCATGAACTATCAGCTGTTGTTCGTGGTGTTCAGATGTAGGACGCACCATTGAGATGGGTTCAACAACCAAGGGCTCTGTGGGAGCAGCCCGATTCTTCTTGGTTTTGCGCTTCTTCTTGGAGGGAGCAGCGTAAGAGGCTTCAGTATTTTTCCTTTTTCTGGCTTCAGCCTCGGCAGCCCTCGTCTTCTTTAGTTCTGAAGCGGTTGACATGACCTTTGGCTTCGATCCAGTCATGCTGCTTGGGAAGACTATGCGAGGTTCTTCCTGCCTTGAAGGTGCAGATTGAGCAGTTGATAACTTCTTCTTTGCAGCCATTCTTGGGTCAATGCCAGGACGACCAAGAGACTTGCGCTTCTCAGCCTCATTGTAGGCTAGCACACACTTGTCAGCCAGACTCTTCATACGCTCACGAGAGCCTTGAGCTTCTTCACGCTTCTTGTGAAAGGCTTCTTTGAGCTCGTGCAGCATGATCTTGAAGTTTTTGACATCTTGCACGCTGAGCTTGGCCACATGCTTCTTGAACTGAGCCTTCTCATAGTCGATTTTGTGCTTCAGTTCAATGATGCGCTGAGCAAGAGCTAGCTCAGAAGCAATGGCGCCATTGAAGGCGACGCTGAGGCCAATGGGAAGTTGCAGATCATCAAAGCTGAGATTTGGGGTGTCAAACCACTCATCAATGAAGTTATGGATAATTGCCACATCAAAGAGAGGAAAATTATTGAAGATCTCTGCTTCTTCCTTGCTCTTGATCAGTTGCTCAAGGGCATCATCCGCAAGATCTTCATCGCTGGACAGATCAATGTGCTCTTCTCGCAGAATGGCAGCAGGAGTCAAGATTTGATCAGTGTGCTTGACGATTTTCTTTTTCTTCTCCGTCTTCTTGGAGATACGTGATAGATCCTCAGACTGCACACTGTCTTCAGGAGGTGCAGTGGCCAGTGGCTTCACACGTGAAGCTTTTGGAGGAGCAGCTGATCTGAAGCCTTAAGCTTCTTTAGCTTCTGCGGCTTTGGAGGAGGAGCTGGGGCTTCATCAGTGTCAGCATCATTATCAGAATGATCCACTTTGGCACCTTGGACCAAGATGTAAGTGATGAGGCCATCAAGGTTGGAGAAGGGGCCGATGACATTGGGTTCTGCATCACGTGAGCCGTCAGCACGGGGAGCAGAGGGACCAGGATTGAAGTCTAATCCCAATGACTTCTTGTTTTCTTTGGCCGATGCCTTTGCGTGCTGAAAGTTACGCTTGAAGAGATTGTCGTCACGACACCAGAGCAATGATGTTGAGTTGGCATTTTCAGGCTGAGGTCCACGGACCATACAGGGATAGAAACCCTGTGCAATAGCTTCAGCTCTGTTCTTGGGTTGAAGGCCTCGATAGAGAATATCACCCCAAGGACTTTTGATAGCATTCTTCTCAGCATATTCCTGGGTCACGAACTTGTATTTGAACCATTGTTCAGCCCAATATCGTCGAATCCATTGGATCCGTGTCTTGCGCTGATGATAATTCTCTTCAGGATCTGTCTTATAAAGTTCTGCGAGGTCATCAGGCAAATCTTTTGATGTTCCCCCTCGACGCTGTCTGCCACCCTTCCTTACTGACTTCTCTGTAGCCATGAACTTCAAACTGAATGGTTCCAATACGTTCAGAGGCTTCAAGGGCTTTCGCTTGCTGGACAAACAGGAACTGGCTTCAGGAGAATTAATGTGATGTTGTAAGAATTCTGCAAACGAATGCAGACTATGAGAACCAAGGGATTCTCCCACGGACATGTACCTGTGACAGCATTAGAGATGCGAGGGAAGGGGAAGAGGTCATATGCATTCTCAAAAGATTTTGAAGATAAATCAGTTTGAAGACATTGACCTCATGATGCGAAGACATTCACTTATATGTTGAGAGTTGGTTCCAGATTTGTACGAATCCGTGAATAAGTACAAGTGAGGAATCTAACTAGATATGAAGCTTAAGTGAATATACTAGGCAGTATGAGGTGCAGACAGATAGATCTAACATTGTATAGGTAGAAACCAATTTTGGTAAATAGGATGAATCTTTGAGGATCAAAAAGATGGTAAAAATAGAGTTATATTTACCACACGAAGAACTGCTAGATAGGATGAATAGGTGACCGAGCAGTTCAATCCACCGTGCCCTAACTTGGCGACGGAGGACACCTACGGCGGCGGCGGAGAGGACGATGTCCGCGGCCGGCGTGAGGACGGCGTCGGAGAAGTCGCGGCAGCTAAGCGCTTCGTCGCCGGCGTCGTCGAGAGCTAGCGGTGGCGCTAGGGTTTTGATGAGGTGGAGAGGTGGAAGAAGGTTTTCTTTACAGCAAGGGGCATGTATTTATAAGGAAGTGTGTGGCACAACGCAATTATGCATGTGCCCCTGGCGGTTCACATCTGAGGGGCACGTGGCAAGCATGCAACATACTCAGAGTTGTCCCACGTTCCCACGCCCGCCAGGCATGTCGGATGGTTGTTCCGGCTTCTCCGGATTTCAACCAATAAAGATAAATCATTTAAAACAGACTTAATGTTTGTCTCTGTGTCTTCTGCTGACTAGGACGCAGAGAAGACATTCGACAGTTTCAATAGAATGCATATGATTTGGACAGATAGAGTTTGAGATAGAAAGCACAGAGTGATTAGGGTCCGATCACATTCACTTAGTTCAAAAGATTCAACTAGGGAAGACATAGCTATAAGTGAATGCTGTAGAGGACAGAACACTAATATTATATATCAGAAAGCAATCAAATCATCATAGTGAAGAGAATCATGAAGATAAATTGAAATTGAAGACAAACAAAATGCGAAGACATTGCAAAAATAACGCCATGAGTGAAACACTTCAAACCAAGAAATTTGGTGGTGGCGTTACCCACCGTATAGGAAGTATTAGACCCAGACACGGCGCACAATTATCGTGGCGCTCCGAAGTCAAATTCCACGTTAATGTATTCACACTCAGAATGTAAGTCTTCATTGATTGAAGATATACTTTACTTCGTGTGTTGCACATCTAAGTCATCAACATGCATAAGTGTTAGGATGTGTGCCTGATCACAGGACATTTGAGGATTCCAAGATATTTAGCTCACACCGTAACTTGCAAAACCTTTTCTCATCCAAGGGCTTTGTGAAGATATCTGCCAGTTGCTCTTCAGTGTTGACGTGAATGATGTCAATATCTTTCTTCATGACATGATCTCTGAGAAAGTGATGACGAATTTCAATGTGCTTTGTCTTCGAGTGCTGGACTGGATTGTTGGCAATCTTGATGGCGCTTTCGTTGTCGCAGAAGAGAGGTACTTGTTTCAGATTGATGCCATAGTCCTTGAGAGTTTGCTTCATCCATAGAAGCTGAGCGCAGCAAGATCCAGCAGCAATGTATTCAGATTCAGCAGTTGAGAGTGATACACAGTTCTGCTTCTTTGAAGACCAACAGACAAGTAATCATCCCAGAAAGTGGCAGGTGCCTGATGTAGACTTGCGATCCACCTTGTCACCAGCATAATCAGCATCCGAGAATCCAACCAGATCAAATTTTGAGCCCTTTGGATACCATAATCCGAGTGTTGGGGTGTAAGCCAAATATCGAAGAATTCGCTTCACAGCTAAGTGATGCGATTCCTTTGGTGCCGCTTGGAATCGAGCACACATGCAAACACTAAGCATAATATCTGGCCTAGATGCACATAGATAAAGTAAAGAACCAATCATGGAGCGGTATACCTTTTGATCGAACTCTTTACCATTGTCGTCGGGACCAAGATGGTGTTTGGCTGGCATTGGCATCGTATAGCTTTTGCAATCTTCCATTCCAAACTTCTTCAGACAATCTTTGAGGTATTTTTCTTGAGATATGAAGATGCCATTCCTTTGCTGACAAATTTGAAGACCAAGGAAGAATTTCAACTCACCCATCATGGACATCTGATATTGTTCTTGCATCATGTATCCAAACTCATCACTATACTTCTGGTTGGTGCATCCGAAGATAATGTCATCCACATATATTTGGCACACAAACAGTTCACCATCATATGTCTTCGTGAAGAGTGTGGGATCAAGGGATCCAGGTTTGAAGCCTTTGCTCTTCAGGAAGTCTTTGATCGTATCATACCAAGCGCGAGGAGCTTGTTTGAGGCCATATAGTGCTTTGTTTAGCTTGTACACCATATCAGGATGTTTTGGATCTTCAAAGCCAGGTGGTTGAGCTACGTACACTTCTTCTTCAATCTTGCCATTGAGAAATGCACTCTTCACATCCATTTGATGTAGCAGAATGTTGTGGTGATTAGCGTAGGCTAGCAGTATGCGAATAGCTTCAAGCCTAGCCACAGGAGCAAATGTTTCATCGAAGTCAATTCCTTCAACTTGAGTATATCCTTGAGCCACAAGACGTGCTTTGTTTCTGACGACTTGACCATGCTCATCTTGCTTGTTTCGATATATCCATTTTGTGCCAATAATGTTATGCTTGCGAGGGTCAGGACGCTTGACAAGTTCCCAAACATTGTTCAGCTTGAACTGTTGAAGTTCTTCTTGCATTGCTTGTATCCATTCAGGTTCCATAAAGGCTTCAGCAACTTTCTTGGGTTCTGATATTGACACAAAAGAAAAGTGCCCACAGAAATTTGCTAACTGTGTTGCTCTTGAGCGAGTAAGTGGACCAGGTGCATTGATGCTATCAATTATCTTCTCAATTTGTACTTCATTTGCAACTCGAGGATGAACTGGACGAAGACTTGCTCTTGCTGATCATTGTCATCATTGGAGGATTGTCTTCAGTCTGTGCATTGTCTTCAGATTGGTTAGGTGCAGAAATGATAAGTTCCTCTTCAGGCTGTGCTTCAGAAGGCATGATTTCACCAGTTCCCATCAGCTTGATCGATTCGCTGGGCGGAGCTTCATCTAGTGTACTTGGCAGGAGCTCTCTTTGTGAACCATTGGTTTCATCAAATCGCACGTCCACAGTTTCAACGATTTCGTAGAAATAGAGGTTGAAGACTCTGTAAAAGTGCGAGTCCTTTCCGTAACCAAGCATGAAGCCTTCGTGAGCTTTAGGTGCAAATTTTGACTTGTGATGAGGATCCTTGATCCAGCACCTAGCTCCAAATACTCTGAAGTAGCTGACATTTGGCTTCTTGCCAGTAAGGAGCTCATAGGATGTTTTGTTCAGAAGCTTATGGATGTAAACACGGTTGATGATGTGACATGCTGTATCAATAGCTTCAGGCCAGAACTTTCTTGGTGTCTTGTACTCGTCGAGCATTGTTCGAGCCATCTCAATGAGGGTTCTGTTCTTGCGCTCTACGATGCCATTTTGCTGAGGTGTGTATGGAGCAGAAACTCATGAGTGATTCCCATTGTATCCAGATAAAGATCAAGCCCGGTGTTCTTGAACTCAGTGCCGTTGTCACTTCTGATATGCTTGATCTTGACGCCATAGTTGTTCATGGCTCGATTGGTGAAGCGTCTGAAGACATCTTGCACTTCAGTCTTGTAGAGAATTATGTGTACCCATGTATATCTTGAGTAGTCATCAACAATGACGAAGCCATAGAGACAAGCAGTTGTTGTGAGGGTAGAGTAGTGAGTAGGGCCAAATAAGTCCATGTGTAACAGCTCGAAGGGTTGAGATGTAGTCATGATTGTCTTCGAGGGGTGCTTTGCCCTAGTCATCTTTCCAGCTTCGCAAGCACCACACAAATGATCCTTCTTGAACTTGACACCCTCGATGCCTATGACATGCTTCTTTTTGACGAGTGTGTGTAAGTTCCTCATGCCAGCCTGCCCCAGCCTCCTATGCCAGAGCCAGCATTCTGAAGCTTTTGCAAGAAGACATACGGCAAGCTGTGGACCTGCTGAGAAATCTACCATGTATAGATCATCTTTCGATACCCTTCAAAGACTAGAGACTTGTCAGATTCCATTAGTACAAGGCAACGATATTTTCCGAATAGCACAATCATGTTTAAGTCACAAAGCATTGAGACAGACATTAAGTTGAAACCAAGGGATTCAACAAGCATCACTTTATCCATGTGTTGATCCTTTGAGATTGCAACTCTACCTAGACCCAATACCTTGCTTTTACCAGTGTCAGCAAACGTGATGTGACTCTTGTCTGATGGACGTAAGGTTGAGTCCATGAGAAGACTTCGATCACCAGTCATATGATTAGTGCATCCGCTGTCAATAATCCATTCTGAAGCTTTTGGTGTCGTACCCTACAGTGCAGTTAGGAGGATAGGCTTCACAAAGAGTGTTGTGAAGCATAAGTATTTGACGCTCATAAGGATTATCACAGCTTAGGTCAAGGTTAGGACACATAGTATGACTGGTAAGCGATTCAGATGTGAAATACATAGTAAGACCATTTTATCATGCGTCCCTTAATGTGTTTTAGGTCCCCAGCAATAGCATCGGACGCCTTTGATTGCAGGCTGGAGACCCTTTCCTGCAAAAGAAAGTTAATTCTTCTTCACCACCCACATCTTCAGGGGTGGCTTAGAAGCAATGAGTCTAAGTGCAGCATCTGAGAACTTCGGCTTTGAAGCCCTAGCAAATAGCCTTGCAGGAGATGAATGATACTCATATGAATAAGCAGAAAAGTTCTTAGTTCTATGAACGTAGCGGTTTGAAGACACACGCTCATATTCATAAGTTTGAGTATGATTTCCCTGCAAAACATTGGCGTTAGGGTGACTCAGGTGAGTCCTGTATCTGTATGAAGCCTTTGGGCCATATGAAGCCATAGGTCTGGGGTTTGTCTTCTTCCTTGGTGGTGTCATGATGACATTCACAGGAAGATTCTCAATACACTGCTTGGGTACCCAGATCTTCTTCATAGGTGGTCCATTCCTGCAGTTAGTACCAATATACCTGGCAAACACTTCACCATTCTGATTTTTGAACAGTTTATAGTTTGCATCAAAGGATTCATCAATGATGATAGGGTTAGCGCAAGTGAAAGCCAGATAAGGTGGATGGATCTACTGAAGGTTCCTTTGCAGCAACCCATGTGGTTTTGGGATACTGCTCAGGCTTCCAGTAGGAACCATCAACATTCATTTTCCTCTCGAACCCAACACCCTCTTTCCTAGGGTTTCGGTTCAGAATCTGCTTTTTGAGGACATCGCAAAGTGTCTGATGTCCCTGTTTCAAGCAATGTCTTCAACCTAGCATTTTCATCAGCAATAGTAGTGGTATCCTCCGCAGAGGGGTTAGTTACCACATCAGTAGTTGAAGACAATGCAACAGTAGCAGCAGTGGAACATTCAGCAACAGAGGTAGCGTTATCACGCTCAATGCATTTTAGACATGGTGGTTCAAATCCATCCTGAGCGGAACTGATCTGTTGAGCGCGAAGTGACTCATTCTCTTTTTGAAGATCTTCATGAGCCGCTCTCAATTTCTCAAGCTCTTGCTTCCTTTGAAGATAATCATAGGAGAGCTTTTCATGAGTGGTTGAGAGCGTTTCATGAAGACTTTCAAGTTCTTGGTACTTAGCATGAAGATTTTTTTATGTCTTCAACTAAGGACTGTGAACGTGTCATTTCCGCGTCCAACAGGTCATCGCTTTTGTCTAACAGTTTTTGAGTATGTTCCATAGCTTTTTGTTGTTCAGTTGCAATTTTAGCAAGTGTTTTGTAGCTGGGTTTGGATTCACAATCAGAGTCATCTTCACTTGATGTTTGAAAGTAAGCATCACGTGATTTTACCTTGGCACCACGTGCCATGAAGCAGTAGGTGGGAGCAGGGTCGTCCTTGTCATCAACTTCAGCGTTGGTGTGGAAGTCATTGTCTTCAGTGTTGAAGATGGACTTGGCAACATAGGCTGTGGCTAGAGCCAGACTTGCAACGCCAGGGTCGGACTCCTCTTCAGACTCCACCTCCGCCTCCTCAGAAGCAGACTCCTCCTCTGAATCCATTTCCTTGCCAACAAAAGCACGAGCCTTGCCAGATGAGCTCTTCTTATGAGATGAAGACCTTGATGAGGACTTGGAAGAAGACTTTGAAGATTTCTTCTTCTTCTTGTCATCAGAATCATATTCCTTGCTCTTCTTCTTCTTCTTCTCATTGTCCCACTGTGGACACTCAGAGATATAGTGTCCAGGTTTCTTGCACTTGTGACATGTTCTCTTCTTGTAGTCATGAGTGGAAGCTTCATCATTTCTTGAGCTAGATCGTGAAGACTTTCTGAAGCCCTTCTTCTTAGTGAACTTCTGGAACTTCTTCACAAGCATAGCAAGTTCCTTTCCAATGTCTTCAGGATCATCAGAACTGCAGTCAGATTCTTCTTCAGATGAGGAAACAACTTTTGCCTTCAAAGCGCGAGTTCGGCCATAGTTGGGACCATAGATATCTCTTTTCTCAGAAAGCTGGAACTCATGTGTGTTGAGCCTCTCAAGTATATCAGACGGATCGAGTGTCTTGAAGTCAGGGCGTTCTTGTATCATGAGGGCAAGGGTGTCAAAGGAGCTGTCAAGTGATCTCAGTAGTGTCTTGACGATTTCATGCTTGGTAATCTCAGTGGCGCCGAGAGCACTGAAGCTCATTTGTGATGTCAGTGAGGCGATCAAACGTGAGCTGGACATTTTCATTGTCGTTTCTCTTGAAGCGGTTGAAGAGGTTGCGAAGAACACTGATCCTTTGATCTCTCTGGGTTGAGACGCCTTCGTTGACCTTGGATAGCCAGTCCCAGACTAGCTTCGACGTTTCCAGAGCACTCACACGGCCATACTGTCCTTTGGTCAGATGACCACAGATGATGTTCTTGGCGGTAGAGTCCAGTTGAATGAACTTCTTGACATCAGTAGGGGTGACACCTTCACCAGTTTTGGGAACGCCGTTCTTGACGACATACCAGAGGTCGACATCAATGGCTTCAAGATGCATGCGCATCTTATTCTTCCAGTAGGGATATTCAGTTCCATCGAACACGGGGCAAGCAGCGGAGACTTTGATTATCCCTGCAGTCGACATAGCTAAACTCCAGGTGGTTAAACCGAATCACACAGAACAAGGGAGTACCTTGCTCTGATACCAATTGAAAGTGCTAGTTATCGACTAGAGGGGGGGTGAATAGGCGATTTTTATGAAAGTCTTCAAAACGTGGAAGTTTCGAAGACAAACAATAGAAATGACCTAATTGATATGCAGCGGAAGATAAACTACAACAAGCAAACCATAGTCAAGTATGCAATAATGTGAAAGTACAAAGACTAATAGCAGCTTAGTAGTAAGGATCAGGATGGAAGATAGTATGAAGCCAACAACGATAGTAGTCAAGCAATGAAGTCAAACAGGTACGACAATAGGCAATGACTTCATGAAGACAAACACTAAGTAAAGGGAGGGAGAGGATAGAACCAGTCACTTGTTGAAGACACAGGATTTGTTGGACCAGTTCCAGTTGCTGTGACAACTGTACGTCTGGTTAGGGAGGCTGAGATTCAACTCAGAAGACCGCATCTTCACCTTATTCCCCTTGAGCTAAGGACACACAGTCCTCGCCCAATCACTCTGGTAAGTCTTCAAGGTAGACTTCCGAACCTTCACAGACTTCGTTCACCGGCGATCCACAATGACTCTTGGATGCTCAGAACGCGACGCCTAACCAGCTGGAGGATTCACAGTCCTCAAGTGTAATAAGTCTTCAGGTCACACAGACAGAAAGACTTCAGTGATGCCTAACACTCTTTGGCTCTGGGTGTTTGGGCTTTGTCCTCGCAAGGATTTCTCTCTCTCAAAGGCTTCGAGGTGGGTTGCTCTCAAATGACAAAAGCCGTGCACTAACTCTGAGCAGCCACCAATTTATGGTGTAGGGGGTGGGCTATTTATAGCCATAAGGCAACCCGACCTGATATGTCCGAAATGACCCTGGGTCACTAAGGAACTGACACGTGTTCCAACGGTCAGATTTTAAACACACACGACAACTTTACTTGGGCTACAAGAAAAGCTGACTCATCCAGCTCTGGATAAGATTTGCTCTCATTGTCTTCGCTCGAAGACATAGGATTTTGGTTGAGCATCACTTCAGTCATTCTGACTTAGTTCACTTGGACCCCACTTAACAGTACGGTGGTTCCTATGACTCAACAAAGAATAAAAGGAAACAACGAAACTACACAGTCGTCGCGCTCCATAGTCTTCACTCAATGTCTTCTCATGTCATAGTCTTCAATGTGAATATCTTCACATACCACCATTGTCTTCAATGTCTTCATACATTTTTAGGGTTCATCTCCGGTAGGTAAACCGAATCAATGAGGGACACTACCTGCGCTATCCTGCAATTCTCACAAACGCATTAGTCCCTCAACCAACTTTGTCGTCAATACTCCAAAACCAACAAGGGGTGGCACTAGATGCACTTACACTAAGTACTGCAAGAATATGTCCGGAGGCGTAAACTATGGAGGGGGGCACCGCGCACGGCTAGGAATAGTTTATGTGTGTTCTAGGTGCCCCCTCCCCACGTATATAAAGGAGGGAGGGGGAGGGAGCCAGCCCTAGGTGCACCCAAGTAGGAGGAATCCTAATTGGGCTCCTAGTAGGATTCGCCCCCCTTCCTTTTACCGGAGGTGGAAAGAGGGGAAGAGAGGGGGAAGGAGGGATAGAGGGGGGCACCGCCCCCTCCTCCTACTCCAATTTGGCCTCCTTCCTTGGGGGGTGAGGGAGTCCAGGATTAGGGGGTCCTCAGACAGCCGGACTATGTACTTGTGCCGGACTGTTGGACTATGAAGATACAAGATTGAAGACTTTGTCCCGTGTCCGGGTAGGACTCTCCTTTGCGTGGAAGGCAAGCTTGGCAATTCAGATATGTAGATTTCCTTCTCTGTAACCGACTCTGTGTAACCCTAGCCCCCTCCAGTGTCTATATAAACTAGAGGCTTTAGTTCGTAGGACAACAACAATCATGATCATAGGCTAGCTTCTAGGGTTTAGCCTCTATGATGTCGTGGTAGATCAACTCTTGTAATACTCATATCATCAAGATCAATCAAGCAGGAAGTAGGGTATTACCTCCATAGAGAGGGCCCGAACCTGGGTAAACATTGTGTCCCCCGTCTCCTGTTACCATTAGCCTTAGACGCACAGTTCGGGACCCCCTACCCGAGATCCGCCGGTTTTGACACCGACATTGGTGCTTTCATTGGGAGTTCCATTGTGACGTCGAAAAAGGTTTGATGGCTCGCCTCGTTGTCAAGGACAACATCACCTCTGGGGCAGCCCTGGCTTTAGGCCAAATTCTCCGACTAGGCGGCTTCGTCATGACCGCCCGTTCAGCCGCCGCGCCAACGATGACTTCTCGGGTCATCAGAAACAGCCTCCATGTCAGCTCGGAATACACCGAGCAGATGGATCCAATGGAGCTCTCGTCCTTGAACGAGCTCTTGGATCGCATTGCTGCCTTGGGAGTGGCTATGGACTATGATCGGATTGGGCTTAAATCCGATCAAAGAGAGATTAACTCTTCGCCGGTCACCCATCAGATAGCGGTGGTGGAGGAATAATGCAGTGATTCTTCCTTTATTCTGAGGACGAACTATGTCCGGATTCCCGAGCTCTCCAAGCCGGATACCCGTCTGCGGGAGGACATGACCCGAACTCCGAACTTAGAATCGGACAGCGGGCCAGAAAAATTGGGCAACATCCCGGAACCCGAACTGTCAAGTTCGGAAGCTCCTCTGCCCCTGGGTCTCAGATCGGGTTAGGGTTCGGACTTAAATCCACCCACCCACACAGATACAAGTGATCTTTCCCACATTAGACAACAATCCCAAGAGACAGTACATCACTTTTGGGCCAGATTCCTCCTTGTAATGAGAAAGGTCAAGGATTGTCGCAAGGAAGACACACTCTCATTCTTTTGCAAAAATTGCACGGACAAGGGAATCCTCAATGCCATAAGTCGCCGTGACATAGCACACTTCGCTGACTTGGCGGTCATAGTACAGAAGTACTGTGCGATGGAAAGCGCCCGGAAAACCCAAGCAAAATTCTGGGATCCTCCGGCTTTCACTAAACCCCTTGTCCGAACTAAAAGGATGCACTCTCGCAAGTCACCCGATCTAATTACAAAGAAACCAAAGCCCACTACAGGGCGTGGAACCGTATTGGAGGGATGGCTCAATGGGCCATGCAAAATTCACACCACACCGGATACCATACCAACACACAACATTAGAGCATGTTGGATACTTGGGCAGGTGGCCAAGAGAAGCGAGGATCTCCTCATCAACGATACCGCAGAGCATCATCCCGCAGAAAACAGCAATACAGTATTGACAATCTTCGAGACTTTCGCCTCAAATAATAGGCGCAAGGGAGCACTCCGCAGCCTCGCCGAAGTCGGCCACATTGCAGCAATAAATCCATGGAACGACACGGCCATAACCTTCAATGCCAGTGACGAACCTCAATTCCAAACAGTCCGAGCAACAACCGCTTTGGTCCTTAGTCCAATCGTGGACGGCTTTCGGCTTACTAAAGTGCGCATGGACAGTGGCAGCGGATTAAACCTCATCTACGAGGAAACCCTCAACAAAATGGAAATAGACAAGAGCCACATTGAGCAAAGCAGCACGACCTTCATAGGAATTATCCCTAGTCGGGAGGCACGATGTGCGGGAAAAATCACACTAGATGTGGTATTCGGTGCACCGGAGAATTACAGGTCCGAAGAAATCACATTCCAAGTGGCCCCATTCAGTAGCGGATAACACGCCCTTTTAGAGCGAGATGCATTCACGAGCTTCCAAGCTATACCCCATTATGGGTACATGAAGCTCAAGATGCCCGGGCCCAATGGAATCATCACTCTAGCCAGTGATCCGGACGTAGCACTCCGCGCCGAAAACAAAACCGCCGCCCTGGCCTTTGAGGCATTATACGAAGCCCTCGCGGCCAAAGAACTAACTGTGCTGCGCTCCATAGTGGACAGGGACGACGTGATACTCGACAAATGATCCAAGTCAATCTCTTTCAAACCAGCGAATGAAATAGTCAAATTCCAAGTCCACCCAACGGACTCTACAAAAACAGCATCCATCGGGGCATAGCTGAACCCCACAATAGACGCCGCACTGCGGGCGTTCTTGCGCGAGAATTGGGACATCTTTGCCTGGCACCCTTCAGACATGCCAGGTATCCCACGCAGGCTGGCCGAGCATAGCCTAAACATACTAAAGGGATACAAGCCGGTCAAGCAGACTCTTCGGCGTTTTTTAGAACCTAAACGCCAAGCCATGGGAGAGGAGCTAGCCAAGTTACTCGAAGCCGGATTCATCAGAGAAATAAAACACCTGGACTGGCTAGCAAACCTGGTGATGGTACCAAAGAAGGACAAACCCTGGTGCCTATGTGTCGATTTCAAGGACCTCAATAAGGCTTGCCCAAAGGATCCCTTCCCTCTCCCCCGCATCGATCAAATCATCAACGCTACCGCAGGACACGACTCATTCTGCTTCCTCGACGCATACTCTGGATACCATCAAATCAAGATGGCGGAGTCCGATCAAGCCGCAACGTCATTCATCACTCCATACGGCCCCTTATGTTTTAACACCATGCCTTTCGGGCTCAAAAATGCCGGTGTAACCTATCAACGCATGATTCTGACATGCCTGGAAAAACAAATCGGTAAAACAGTTGAGGCATACGTAGACGACGTGGTCATCAAAACTAGACACGTCAAATCTTTAATAGACGACCTAAGGCTTACGTTCGACAATCTCCAAACATATGACATCAAGATGAATCCGGAAAAATGCGTTTTCGGCATTCCCGTCGGAAAGCTCCTGGGTTTCATCATCTCCAATAGAGGAATTGAAGCAAATCCGGCTAAAATTCGAGCTTTGTCACATTTGGCTACCCCAACAGACCTCAAGCAAATCCAAAAATTAACTGGATGCATGGCTGCCTTAAGCCGCTTCATCTCCCGATTGGGATAAAAGGCACTACCTCTCTATCACCTTCTTCGATGCACCGAACACTTCGAGTGGACGGATGCAGCTACGGCCGGACTGGAAGAAATAAAGGCCCTCTTGGCCAGCAACACAATCCTGGCCACACCAAACATCGGCGAACCCATGCTGTTATATATAGCTGCAACGCACCAAGTTGTAAGTGCAGTGCTCGTCGTCGAACGAGAGGAGGACGGACATAAGTTCCCGCTTCAAAAGCCGTTATACTACATATCCACTATCGTCACACCATGCAAATTATGGTACCCACATTATCAAAAAATAGCATACACAGTCTTCATGGCATCCCAGAAACAACGACACTACTTTCAAGAGTGTTCAATCACGATGGCCTCCGAAGTACCACTCAATGATATAATAAATAACCGCGATGCCACGGGCCAGATTGCTAAGTGGGCCATCGAGCTCCTCCCGTTCGATATCATATACAAACCACGGCGAGCCATTAAGTCACAAGTACTGGCTGACTTCATCGCCGAATGGACAGAAGCTGAACTCCCTAAAGAGTATGATGCATAATCCAATTGGATCATGCACTTTGACGGCTCTAAGATGCTGGCAGGTTTGGGAGCGGGTGTTGTCCTGACATACCCCACCAGAGATACAGTCCAATACGTACTCCAAATATTATACACAGACTCCAACAATGCAGCCGAATACGAGGCTCTGTTGCATGGTCTTCGGATGGCAGTCTCCATGGGCATTCAACGCCTAGAGGTATGTGGGGATTCGAACCTCGCAATATCTCAAATAAATGAAGACTTTGACACTAAGGACCCGAAAATGGCGGCTTACTGCAATGCCGTTCAGCTTGGTTCAAGTGGCTCAAATTCCATCATGTGGTTCGAGAAAACAATCAAGTGGCAGATATCCTCGCCCACATCGGCGCTAAGCGCGACCCCGTCCCACCTAATATCTTCTTGGAAAGTCTGTTCAAGCCATCCGTGATGTGGCAAGGGGAGACCGGCAATACTAGTCCGGATCCGACCACAACCCCAGATCCCGAACACACTGACGTAATCGGAGGCTCCGCCACCGAAACACCTTCGGCCCATGTGATCATGGCTGTCATCGCCCCGTGGACAGAACCCTTCTTAGCCTACCTAAATAGGCAAGAACTCCCCACGGACCAAAATGAGGCACGTTGCATCGTGCGGCGCTCTAAAGCCACGAGGGAGAGCTTTATAAGAAAAGCGCTACCGGAGTACTCCAAAGATGCATCTCCGAAGAGGAAGGGCGGCAGCTCTTGGCCGAAATTCACGTTGGACTCGGCGGCCACCATGCTGCAGCTCGGGCCCTTGTAAGAAAGGCCTTCCGTATAGGTTTCTACTGGCCGATAGCACGAGCAGACGCACATGACCTTGTCCAACATTGTGTCGGTTGCTAGCTTTTCGCAAAGCAAAGCCATATGCCACCTACCGCTCTCCAAACAATTCTCATAACTTGGCCCTTTGCGGTTTGGGGGCTCGATATGGTCGGACCCCTTAAAGGAGGAAGCCATAAGAAAAAATACCTATTGGTCATGGTAGATAAATTCACCAAATGGATAGAGGCCAAACCAGTTAAAATGGCCCAATACGGACTAGTGATAGACTTCATATCAGGGGTTGTACACTGTTACGGTGTCCCCCACAGCATCATCGCCGATAATGGCTCCAACTTTACAACTGACGAGGTGAAAGCTTGGTGCGGCAACATGGGCATTAAGCTCGATTACGCCTCCGTCTATCACCCCCAAACAAACAGTCAAGTCGAACGAGCAAATGATCTTATTATGAGCGGCATCAAACCCAGACTAGTGCGATCCTTGAAGGAATCAGATACGCACTGGGTCGAGGAGCTCGACTCCATACTATGGGGACTGCGGACCACACTGAATCGCACTACCAGATACACACCATTCTTCATGGTGTACGATGTAGAGGCGGTATTGCCCTGCGATAACATTCATGACTCACCACGAGTGCGCATGTATGAAGAGAGAGAAGCCTAGCTTGATTGGCAGGACAGTCTAGATGCCCTGGAGGAGGAGCGTGACATCGCAAAAGCCCATTCCGCATTCTATCAGCAACAGGCTCGAAGGTATCAAAGCAGAGAAGTACGGTCCAAAACTTATAACGTTGGTGAACTCGTTCTACGCCTATCGAAGAAGAAAAAGGACAAGCTCAAGCTCAAGTGGGAGGGTCCCTTCATCATTGATAAAGTTCTCACCGCAGGAGCGTACCACCTGGGTGATGCATCAGATAATCGACTCGAGCCGAACCCATGGAACGCGGCCAGACTCCGAAGATTCTACGCCTAGCACCGAACTCTGTGTTCGTCTCCTTACCTCCACCCTTTTTAAATTATTTCCTCTTTCTTTCTTTCTTTTTTTATGACCCTAAAAAGCTTCAAATGTGACTCGACTTCACAATCTTGATGCACTATGCGCACTCACTATACATGGGGGCTTCTTATACATAAGCTTAATATAATTATCTTTCGGGCTTCATGCCCACTACATATGTGTCACTTTTCCATATGTACCTTTTCTTCGCCATTATATGCATCGATATGACTTAAGTTTTGGCCAAGCTGGGTTGCCTAGCTCCTGTGTTTATGCCCTACATTCCCGTTAGTTCGGCTAGGGCATAAGGGGAGCACCTATGCGATTGTTACTGTCGGGCTCGCCGGACGTGTACCTCAGACTGGGTGAAGCCAAAAGCTAGCGTTCTTAAGGGAATATTTGGTCGGTGAACAAAAGATGTTTCTTACCTATTACAATATACACCCCTAGATGTTTCATATCCTGCATCTTTGTTCGTAGTTCGGACATGCACATTAATGCATGCGTACCCAGGGAAAGGAACCCTTAACGGAAGTATTCTCCCTGGAAGATGTTTCTTACTATCCATGTAATATAACATAGCTAGTTGGGTACTTGTCTGTTCAAGCACTTATGACCCCTACACCTGGTTTCCACGCATACCCCGGTTTACATAACTAAGCGGGTATTCGGATACACTCTGGACTGTCGGGTCCGGAGGTTGAAGCGAAAAGGTCCGCCATGACAAATGATTTACAATCCAGCTAGGGACAAAATATGTTATTTGAAGTACACAGTCACTTAGACTGGCTAAATTCTTCTCCTATACCATCCAACAGGCTGTCTAGCCTACAATCCTGTTGGGAATACTTTGCGGCTAATCCTACTTGGTCATATACCAGACTAACGGGGATCTCTTTCCCATCTGACCCTACAGGTCCGACCAGGGCCATGTGATTCGGATCAACCTTGGCATACCGCATTTTTACCATGGCCCAGGCTTCCCTTGCACCTTGTCGGCAGGCCGATATCTTCCATAATCGGAAGCGCCACCGCGCTCCCTTGAGAATCTCTACAAGCTCCCCCATGCCTCCTGGCAGGGAGGAGGACAGCCACAAGGCCTGGGCAATACCCTGCATCACCTGCCGAACTTGTTCGTGTAGTTGTGAAAGCTCTTGCAAAAGATCGCCTGCGGATCCGGGCATCTCCTCTTCAGGACGACCTGTCAGCATACCTACAAACATAACTCTGTTAGGCCGTTTATTCGCTGAACTATATAAAGGTTCGTTTGAGCACATACTAAAAATGCCGCGTCGAAGCCTCTTATTCTCCTTCACGGAGTCAGCAAGCTAGGCCCGAACATCTTCCAATTCAACGCCCAGCTGGGTATTGGCATCCTGGAGATCGTTTTTCTCTCGCCTAACCCGTGTAAGCATGCGCTCGCCAGCCTCTAGCTGTCATTGAGCTTGTTGCTCATCCTCTTGTATGATCTTCAGATCCACTTCGGGATTGTCTGCAGAATCTATTGTTAGATGTGCAAGCATGCTGAATACTAACTGGTACACGTAATTACATTCTTTTTGATCGAGATAAGTATTACCAGATGAGTCCTTCTTGGATTCCTCCATTCCGGCAACTGTGGCCCTTAGCTGGGCTTTGCACTCCTCCAGCTCCTAAGGGCATCTCCAGCCGTTCGGCCCCCCAGGGCGCCTAAATAGAGCGGCCTGGGGGCGTGCCGGCGCTAGTTCGGCCCCTGGGGGCGACCTAGCTCCCAGTCACGCCCCCACGCGCCGGCCCCAGGATGCGGGAAATTTAAACTTGGTCGTTCCCGCTCTCAAAAGACGCCTTAAATCCGGCGATCGAACGTAGTCTGGCGTTACAAAAAATAGAGCGCCGCCCCTGCAAGTTCACGTGCGCAACGATTCACTCGGCGGGGGTCGGCTCCAGGCGTTGGCGGAGTCGGCGTGCGTGGGCTCGTCGGTGTCGGAGCTGCTTTGGTGCTGGGCTGCGTCGGCGCGGCTTCGGCACTGCTGGGCGGCGATGTAGAGGCGTCGTTCAGGATTGGCGTCCGTGTGGTCGTGGGCGTCATCGGCGTCGTCTGCGTTGCCGTCGGCAGCTCGTTCAAGATGAGGCCGCGCTGCACCAGGTACGACGCCTTGAGCTTCTCGTCGTTGCTCTGGAGCATGTCCGCCCCGCCCATAAGAAAAGCCATGTCGGTGTTCCTCTTCTTCGCGGCGACGTTCGTCCAGAGCAGGTCGAGCTTGATGGCGTTGTTCTTCATTAGCGACGACCACGGTGCCTCGGTCTTCTCTTCGCGTAGGACGGCCCGGGCCTGGGCGTCGGCGAGGCAATGCTCGATGGACTCCTGCACGTGCGCGTAGCGGGGTGACCATGAGGGAAGGTCACGTTTGGGTTGAACCCACCGTGCGCGTCGCCGTCGGCGTAGCCGGGCGACGATGAACCCCATGGAGATCCGGAACCTTGCTGTCCCCAGGGCGCGTACTGGGTGTGGCTGACGATGGGTGGATTCATCCCCGCCTGGTCGACCGATGAGGAAGACGCCGCCGCGCGCACCGCGTTGTCGCGGGCCTTCTTGGCTATGGCCCTGTTCCGCCTGTCGGCGGTGACTGCTTCGCGCCGCTGAACTTCCACCCTCCACTCGGCGTTCGACGGGCCCGGTGGCTTCGATGGCGGCGCCCTCGGCTTCCTCTGCTTCGGCTGGGCCACGGCTCCAGTCGCGGTTGCCGCCGCGCGCGGCATGGCGTACTTCTTCAGCGGCATGGCGTACTTCTTCGCGGTGAGCGGGAGGGGGTTTGGCGGGAGAAAGGGAGAGAATGGCGGGAGGAAGGCGAGCGAGCGGGAGAGATGTGAGGGAAAAGCATCAAGAAATGACGGGAAAAGGCCCTTGGGTCGCCTCCAGGGCGGGCCCACGCGCCTTTTTCGCTTGTGCCGGCTCCCCAAGCGCCCCCAGGGCGCCGGGTTCGGCCTGGGTCCGCCGGCACTAGTTTTGGCCCGAGCCGGCGAAAAAACGGGCTTTTGGGGGCGCGACTGGGGCCTTTTTTTGGCGCCGGCGTGGCAAAATTGCCTGGGGCGGGCCTGTTGGGGGCGCGGCTGGAGATGCCCTAAGAACCTATTTATACAATGATCCTTAAATCAGTTGTACCAACTGTTTCAAGTCTCAGGGGCTACTGATATACTCCCTCCGTTCCTAAATATAAGGTGTATAGTTTTTGGCACGGAAATTAAAGAACGCACGTGGAAGGAAAATTTCACAAGTTTTGGGCGACATTTAACCAGACTAATTGACATGAGAAAATAGAGGAGCTTGCCCTATATAAGGAAATGTAATCAAATCCCTCAAAAAATTATTCAAACGAGTGGTGAAATGCAATACACCTTGTATTTTGGACTTTTTCTCAAAAATCTATACACCTTATATCAAGGAACAGAGGGAGTACATAATTATCAGATTTTTCTTACACGTATATCCTTTAAATACTGGTCTGTGGCTCTAGCAAGCCCATCTTGAGCAGCTCGGATGTACACGTCTCTCGAGTTGAAGGCATTGAACGCCTCTTCAGAGAAATTAGGGTCGCGGAGTATGGCCCGTCGACGCCGGTGATTCATAGCGCTCCCCACTTCGGAATTCGCAGCGGATATTCTATTCGTATCCTCTGTAGGAGGACCGTCCGGCATTGTCCCCATGTTAGCCTCCACCCTTAAGGCCGGTTCTGGAGTCCGGCTGGTGGAGGCGTGGCTGGCAGGATCTCCGGACACAGTCCGACGAGTACTCTTTCTGCCAGGGCACAATGGACATTGTTATATTTTAAAGACGATAATCACGGAGCAGGTTTAAATCATACCTCTGCGATGGCGTCTCGGTCCTGACCGCCTTCCTTTTAAGCCTACCCGGCTTGGGTGCCCCTTGTTGGTGAGTCGCCGTGGGTTCGGCACGGCGCCCCGATGTCCTTCCCTATAAAGCGCAATACGTGTGCGGTGGGTAAGGCGTAAAGTGATACGTCTCCAACGTATCTATAATTTTTGATTGGTCCATGCTATTATATTACCCGTTTTGGATGTTTATGGGCTTTACTTTACACATTTATATCATTTTTGGGACTAACCTACTAACCGGAGGCCCAGCCCGTATTGTTGTTTTTTGCCTATTTCAGTGTTTCGAAGAAAAGGAATATCAAACTGAGTCCAAATGGAATGAAACCTTCAGGAGCGTGATTTTTGGAACGAACGTGATCCATAGGACTTGGAGTGCAAGTCAATAAGCAGTCAAGGCAACCACGAGGGTGGAGGGCCCCCCCTACTAGGCGCGCCCCCTGTCTCGTGGGCCCCTCGGGCGTCCACCAACCTACTTCTTCCTCCTATATATACCCACGTACCCCGAGAACATCAAAGGCGACTACGAAAAACTATTTCCACCACCGTAACCTTCTGTATCCGTGAGATCTCATCTTGGATCCTTCGTCGGCGCTCCGTTGGAGGGGGAATCGACCACGGTGGGCTTCTACATCAACACCATAGCCCCTCCGATGAGTTGTGAGTAGTTTACCACAGACCTTCGGGTCCATAGTTATTAGCTAGATGACTTCTTCTCTCTTTTTGGATCTCAATACTATGTTCTCCTCGATCTTCTTGGAGATCTATTCGATGTAACTCTTTTTGCGGTGTGTTTGTCGAGATCTGATGAATTATGGGTTTATGATCAAGTTTATCTATGAGAAATTTTTGAATCTTCTCTGAATTCTTTTATGTGTGATTAAGTTATCTTTGCAAGTCTCTTCGAATTATCAGTTTGGTTTGGCCTACTAGATTGATCTTTCTTGCAATGGGAGAAGTGCTTAGCTTTGGGTCCAATCTTGCGGTGTCCTTTCCCAGTGACAGCAGGGGCAGCAAGGCACATATTGTATTGTTTCCATCGAGAATAAAAAGATGGGGTTTATATCATATTGCATGAGTTTATCCCTCTACATCATGTCATCTTTCTTAATGTGTTACTCTGTTCTTTATGAACTTAATACTCTAGATGCATGCTGGATCGCGGTCGATGTGTGGAGTAATAGTAGTAGATGCAGGCAGGAGTCGGTCTACTTGTCACGGACATGATGCCTATATACATGATCATGCCTAGATAATCTCGTAATTATTCGCTTTTCTATCAATTGCTCGACAGTAATTTGTTCACCCACCGTAATACTTATGCTATCTTGAGAGAAGCCACTAGTGAAACCTATGGCCCCCGGGTCTATCTCTTATATATAAGTTTTCAATCTACTTTTATTTGCATCTTTACTTTTCCAATCTATATCATAAAATACCCAAAATATATTTATCTTATCATACTATCTCTGTCAGATCTCACTTTCGTAAGTGGCCATGAAGGGATTGACAACCCCTTTATTGCGTTGGTTGCGAGTTCTTTGTTTGTTTGTGTAGGTGCGTGGGACTTTTGAGGAGCCTCCTACTGGATTGATACCTTGGTTCTCAAAAACTGAGGGAAATACTTACGCTACTATTGCTGCATCACCCTTTCTTCTTCAAGGAAACCAACGCAAGCTCAAGACGTAGCAAGAATGATTTCTGGTGCCGTTGCCGGGGAGGTCTTCGCTCAAGTCAAGACATGCCAAGTACCCATCACAAACTCATCTCCCTCGCATTTACATTATTTGCCATTTGCCTCTCTTTTCCTCTCCCCCACTTCACCCTTACCGTTTTATTCGCCCTCTCTTTCCCAATCCTCTTCTCTCTCTTTCGCTTGCCTTTTTGTTTGCTCATTGTCATGGCTAGTCCTCCTATCCTCGTTATTTCTCCCAAACATGAAATTCTTAATTTTAAGCAAAGGGTGGGAGAAAATTTAAAAGATGCTTGGCATAGAATTTGCAATGCTCAAAATAAATCTACTAGGAAGCTTTGTACTTTCGTTCTTCTTTGTAATTTTTATGTAGGCATTACTCCTTGGAATAGATGTATTCTTGATACCATTACCGGAGGCTATTTCTTGAGTAGCCATACGTTTGATGCTTATAATGTTATGTTAGATTTATTTGGCCCACCACCTCTTTTGGTTAATGGAACTGTTTTAACTTTGGAACACGTGATGCAAAGGCTTGAAATTATTGAAAATAAAGTTGCCACTATTGAGTTGATTGAAAATTTGGATAAAAAGATTCGTAACCAAATTACCCAATATGGATCTAGGGTTGGAGTTACTTTGATTTTTTTAAAGATAAAGAACCTATAGTTAATGAAAGAATAGATCTAAATTCTACGAGAATCGGTAAACTTGAGGATATCATTACCAACTTAGAGTCGGCGTTTTCTTCCGTCAAAAACACTCCAAATCCTCCTACAAAAACTGCCAAATTTATCTATGTTCCTAAAATAAGGGTGAATCTTCTAGTAAGGAAAATGCGGATCTTAAATCAATAAGTGTTCATTCCAATTGTCCCTCTATCACTAAGTAACCTTTTGCTACAAATGAATTTCTTGAATTCTTGACTGCGGGCGTGACTGGGCCGGCCCAACAAGCGCCAAACGTGATTTTTTCCTTTTCGTTCTTTTTTGAGTCTTTTTTTTTCATAATACATGACATAAAAATACAGAAAAATAGACAACTACTGATTGCGGACACGACTAGGCCGGTCAACCACACGGGAAGTGAGTTTATTTTTCCTTTTTCATAAGGTGCGACATAATAATGATATTAAAAATACAAATAAAATAGAGAATCCGGAATCGAACTTGCGACATGATGTTGCTATTCTTCTCGAGCAAGCCTGTAGAACGAACAGTTATTAGTGCTTTGTGAGAAGCCCGGGATCTTTTAGCACACAGCGAAACACGAGATTAAAAATATATTTAAGGGCAAACAAATATGGAAAACGTAATCAATTTGTGAAATATCCAAACTAATTAAAGTGCAAATGCTGTTTGAAAATTATGAATACTTTTTAATAAATGAACAACTTCAAGGCGGGTTTTGTTTTATTTCGTAGAACACCCAAAGTAAAAATACAAAAACAGAGGAAAAGGACTCGAACCTTGCGACCTACTGCTGCTGACTTCCTTCCACTAGCCACTAAAATCATTAGTCGTTGCTGCTATGATGTGAGCCCCGAAAGATTAAACCACATAGAGCAGCACCGGGATTTGAGTCATTTTTTGAAGGGCACACAACTATTGAAAATGTGCGAAACAATTTTTCCAATATCCTTTTTTTAAGTGGGAACACCTTTTGAAAATTCTGAATAAAAAGACAATCAATTTTGACAGATGTGAAGACTGTTTGAAACATTTTTTTAAACATCAGAAGAAATTTTCAAACCTGTTTTTTAAATAAACAATGTAAGAAAATGGTTGTATAATTTTATAAAATCTTTATTGTCATTAAGAAAATGTAATACACATATTTGGCAAAATTTTACGGTGTCAAATTAACAAAATGGAATTTCGTGCATTATTTGTGTTAAAAAAGTATAATCGGTATTTCAAAATTGTTCACATTTTGTGAAGAAATAAATGAACACGTTTTGAAATCTGGACAAAATTTTAAAGTCCGGACACTTTTTGAATTTTTTAAAAAATGAGAGCATCTTTTAAAACCGGAACAAATGTGTGAGAAAAATGCCGAATATTTTTTTTAAAAAAAATAACGTTTTGAAAACCGAATCAGTTTTAAAAAAGCAAACACTTCTTTAAAATTGCTGAAAACATGTATTTAGAGAAATTTTACATAACTAGTTAATTGTCCGTGCGTTGCAACGGGAATATCCATGTTCTAGTCTCTCCATACTAATTGTGTCTAATAACTCTATTTTCATGCACATCACATTGTGCTCTCCGCAGTTTGCTGCTTCCCATGAATGACTTGCATAGAACATCTAGGCAGGCATTGTTAAAGAAAATGGATAGTAAAAAAAAGAAAACACTAAACATGTAATTCCATTCGCATTAGTACAGAGATGCTGCGTGCATAATAAAGTAAAGTTATTGTTAATTCATGTAATACATACAAAGTAACTACAAATGGCACTCAGGAAGGCCTCGCTATATTTGATGAGAATGTTCTCCAAACTAATGATAAAATTGACTGCATTTACTCAAACCCTGCTGAAAGGCCAACCCTCAATTACCAAAAGTATAGAATAAGTGAGATAACATGGCACAAAATTGGCCATAGATAAATGCTTACCAATGTTATCTTGTACAATTATTTTTCTTTAGATTTAGAACATCTTTTGGCTTGCCGGTGAACCTACAATTTTTTTGTAAAATGGGTAAACATAAAACATTTGGAAATTATTCATGCCTGATAGGAATCAAATATCTAGAGGGGATAACTGAGATTCTTTTTACAAAAGAGTTGAACTGTAATATTCCATTTCACAGGTGGCCAGAAGCACACATATTCCTTAAACTAATAGACAACTATTCACAACCCGAAAAACATTCTAAGTTACAGATTTTGTTCTGATTGTTGTGCCTCGCAACACTGAAAAAGTATTCAACACTATTATATCATTTACTGAGGGGAGACTAAACTTCCAAGAAACCAGATAATGCACCCAAATTTGATTTGGCCGCGTCTGCACTGGTTCCTCTTCGAATGCTCGATCTCGTCTCTGACCATGGTAGGGCAGCCCACAACCCGGTACGTTTGGCGGCTGTATGACACAATGAGCGTCAGATAGGATTTGCCTCGCCACAAAACTAAACTAATTAAGATAAACTGATATATAACTTGTTCAAAATATTTCCAACAATTATGCAAGTTCATGTAGGTATATGAGTGTAAAGTCATGAATAGTGTCTCAGAAAAAGAACAACACAATTCCCCATGGGATTCTACACATACGTACCTTGCACAATATCAAATTTTGCTTGCAGAGATTAAAAACTGACATATGAACTCACAAGAGTTTTGGATAACACATCATCAATGAGATGGAAGGCACATGTTGAAGCGATGAAAAATCTATATAAAAGTAACACTGCGCTCATTATCAGGCGTATATCTTGTGTCAATTAGCAGTTTCAAGCAAAAATATTCTGCTAGTGGATGAGACAAAGACAATACTGCGTGCCCTTTCTTGCTCCATTGATCTCAGACAACTACACAAGTGTACATATATTCTTTGTTGTAAAAGGTATTATTCAGATTAAATTCAGTACACAGAAATATAGAACAAAGAGGAAAAGCTTGTCTTTCTTCCTTGAGAATATAACTTGAGGACTTCTCCATATAAGAAGACATGAAGCAACACTTGATCATGCTATTCTATTTTCCTTGCACCAAATCCACAAGTACAAAATCTGAAACATATCTCAATGAAAGAAACAGTCTGGACATTGAATAAAAAGTCTAGTAACTACCCGAGGGGGTGGAGTTCAGTGAATTTCACGAATGCTAAACCTACACTTCATGAGGTACTTTGCAGATAACTCATTTGCACGGATCTGATATACATCTCATTTGCAACTCATTTGCACGGATCTGATATACATCTACACTCCAAAAATTCAACAACTCATTTGCACGGATCTGATATACATCTACACTCCAAAAATTTGACCAACTTCTTGGGTGAAAACAGAGAACTTATGGAGGTATGATCATGGATCAGAACAAACACAGTGGCTCAAGGCAGTTGGCACTGACACCGCCAAGAACAAGTAGCTCGCCACCGGAAGAAATCATCCGCGCCAGCAAAAGACCTGGGCGCAGTCATGGCGGTCCTGCCGGAAGAAAGAGCATCACGTTGGAGATTGAGAATCAGAGTCAGCACTAAAGGGAACGACCCCAACAACCATAAAATAATATAAAACAAACCTGGACATTGTAGCAATCGCCTCAATCTTCTTCGTGAGGGCCTGTGCCAGATCTAGAAGGACAAGTGTGGCGACTACACAAGGGGAGGGAGTGGCGAGGGGGGCGGGGGCGCTCCCCAACTCAAGTCTGGAGGTCACCGGGGAAGAGAGAGGAGGGGCCGGCGGCGTGGAAACTGGGAGGGGGTTCTCAAAGGCTCTGTTTCTTTCGCGAGAGAAGCAGAAAGAAGAACGACCGCCAGGCTGTTCAATGTGTAGAAGTGGCTCGGGGACAACCAGTATCAATCTGAGCCTTACATTCCAGATCGAACGGTGTAGATAGCATGATGGCAGACACACCATCACCACCAACTCAATCTTTTATAGGAGTAGAGATGTATTTGAAAAATGTTGAAAGTGTACCAAAATGTTTCATGTGCGTCTTAAAAATGTATGTTGTGTAATGAGAAAAAAATAGAGATGTGTACAAAGAAACAAAAAGAAAAAATAAACAAAACAAAAATAATAATAAAGACGAGAGTACAGCGAGCGCGCGAGTGACTGCTTTAATGGGCCGGCCGATGATTTGACACGTAAGCGAATACCAGCGAAACACTCTCAAGGTTCAAAATAGACCGGGATCGAAGAGTTTGATGAGCTGATTTTAGGGATTGGAATTTAGAAGTTTAGGGTTTGATTTAGCTTTCGTCTACGAGTTTAAGGTTTATCTTGGACCTTTTTCATTTGTTTATCGGCCCTGTTCGATTCAGCTGCGTGGATAGCTTAACGGAATCAGGTCACCCTGATTGTTGTGCATCAGGGGCGCAGAAAATTTGCGGCAGGGAGCCAGCGACAAAGTTAGACGGGCCCTTTTGGCAGGAGCTTGTAGTCCTTTTGAGCGCGCAACTCGTGTTTAACCGTGGCTTGTGGATACAATCCCAATTTAAGAAAAAATTGGTAAGAAGAAAGTAATATTGAAGATATAATTTTCTTCATGAAAATATTATACCTCAAACTTACAATGATGACCCTAAGCTCTAAATAACAGACGAATTATGCCAGTTATACAGTTTAGGAGATCATGGCTGTGATATACAACAAAGAGTTATGTCTATGTTACATAATGAACATCTATATGGTACTGTGCGTTATGTAATGAACATCAATATGGTACCCTGGTTGCCGGTGAGGTGTTGGTCAGGGCGTTGGTTGCCAAGATGAGCTAGCTAAGGGGGAATGTCAATAATGCAAATATACTTGGCCAAATTTAATTTTCTTCATTGACTGATTTTATATTAATTAGTTGATGATATTTGGTAAGAGTTAAGTATTCCGCTTCTCAAAAAGTAGGTTTTGCATTATGATAGAATTATTATGTTTCCTAATAGCACATATTTTAGTCTGGTACGCGCGTTGCACGCGTATGCTTAATAGTATATAAAAAAAGGAGTTTTGCTACATCTATGGACCAATTTTACAGAAAGGTTCTTACGAGAATGAAACGGCAACAATGAATTGGGGACGAAAGGGGCCCACCTTGAGATTCAGGGGGCAGATTAGTGAGAGATGGGCTGCGAAGAGAGTCCGTAAGCACATTCCGTAGATAGCATCCATAAGTGTAGAATTATTGAAAAAAAGCTATAGCTCGTACAACTACACGCTCAAAAGAATTTGGCCCTAGCAGCTTAAAAAAGCTACACGTGCATATCTTGCTAGCTACTATACCTCAAATCGAGCTGCTTGCTTGTGTGTTTGCTCTGAGACTTGCTTTGCACGTACAAGCGAATGGCAGGCATGGTAGCCTGCTGGGACGAGGGACGAGGCTAGCTTGTGTGCGGACATTTAAATATCTGATTCCCTTTTTCTTTTAAATATGACCAATTTTACAATATTTGAAATTGTGATTAAATTCTGAAATTTTAATATTTTTTGAAAGGAGAACAAATTCTGAATTTTTTATATTTTCTGGACATTGTGAACATTTTTTCAAATTCTGCACATTTTTTGAAAATATGAACAATTTGTTAACATATTTCGAAATTTTGAACAAAATTTTGATTCCGAACATTGTTTGGAAACCCCAAACAATTTTGTAATTTTTTTAACTTTTGAGTCTTTTTGGAAGTTGTGATTCCTAACGTTGCATCTGACTGTCACGCGCGTCACCGCACGAGCCCCTCACTGGACATGCTCATTAGCAGGCGTGGCGGGATGGTGGATAGTGCATCATACAAATTCCAAAAATGGAAATGTGGCTGCTCGGAATCAAACACAAGACCTCTTGTAGATGCATGGATGTAGCTAGTCACAAGAGCTATTGAGCGTTAGTGATTTCTTGTCACCGCTAAACACTAAAGACTATATTCAGCGGTAGATCGAACAACTAAAAAAAACATTTCTTGAATTGTGTTTTTTTAGTTGACACGAACAATTTTTAAAATGAAGATATGTTTTTGCAAAATTGAAAACAAATTTTAAAATTAGGAAACATTTTCTTGGAAAGAAGAATATTTTTACAAACTTCCAAACATTTTCTGAAAATATGGGCATTTTTTTTAACGTGTACACTTTTTCAAAGGGTGAGCATTTTTTGAGTTTGCAAACAATTTTTGAAAATATGAACATTGCTTCAAACATTTGAACTTGTTTCAAAAAAACATGAACATTTTTTATAACTTGCGAATAGTTTTTGAAAAACAAGAACACATTTTGAAATTTTCAATTTATTTTGATAAACATGAATAATTTTGGAAAAATAAACAGTTATATGAATTTTGAAACAACTTTTTAAACTTTTGTATTTACAAAAAAGGAAAAAAATCAGAAAAACAAAAAAATAAATAAAAATGAAAAATGCGATCAACTTGAGGAAAAATGAAACAAATTTTGGAAGATACAAAAAACTAAAAAGGAGAGGAAAACCAGTGAAAAAATGATAAAAAAAGAAAAATCATGAAGAAAACAAAACAAAACAAAACAAAAAACATATCCTGGCTACTTGGGCCAGCTCATCTGCGGGTTGCTCCTGTTGACGGTGGAGTTACAATTGGGAATTAAAAAGGTCGGACCTCGAGTTGCGAGTCCAGGGGTGGACTCACAATTGGGACTAAAAAGGTCAAGCCCAGTTACGAGTCGACTTTGGACTTGCAACTGGGACAAAAAAAAGGTTGGGTCCTAGTTGTGAGTCGAGAGTGGACTTGCAACTTGGACAAGAAAGGGTCGGACCCCAGTTGCAAGTCGTGGGTGGACTTGCAACTGGGACAAAAAAGATCGGGCCCCAGTTACGGGTCGAGTGTGGACTTGCAACTGAAACTAAAAAGCTTGGGATCGAGTTGCGAGTTGAGGATGCACTTGCAACTTGGACAAAAAAGCTCGGCCTCTAGTTGCGAGTCGATGATAGACTTGCAACTGGGACAAAAAGGTTAGTCCCCAGTTGTAAGTTGAGAGTGCAGTTACAACTGGGGAAAAAGTTGCGCCTCAATTGCGAGTCAAGGATGGACTTGCAACCGAGACGAAATAGGCCAGGCTCAATTGCGAGTCGAGTGGCATTGCAATTGAGGAAAAAAATGTCGAGCCTCAGTTGTGAGTTAAAGGTGGACTTGCAAGTGCGAAAAAAAGGGTAGGCCCACAGTTGCAAGTTCAGGGTGGACATGCAATTGGGACAAAAAAATGTTGTGTCCCAATTGTGAGTCGAGAGTTAGATTGCAACTGGGACAAAAAAGGGTCGGACCCCAGTTGTGAGTCAATGGTGGACTTTTGGTCACGCCCCAGTTACGAGTAGAGAGTGGACTTGCAACTGAGACAAAAAAAGGCCGGACACCAGTTGTGAGTCGAGGGTGGACTTGCAACTGAGACAAAAAGGACGGGCTCCCATCGCGAGTCAAGTGGACTTGCAAGTGAGACAAAAAGGTCATGCTCAAGTTGCGAGTCGAGGATGAATGAGGGAGTCCCGGACTAGGGGGTGTCCGGATAGCCGAACTACCATCATCGGCCGGACTCCAAGACTATGAAGATACAAGATTGAAGACTTCGTCCCGTGTCCGGATGGGACTTTCCTTGGCGTGGAAGGCAAGCTTGGAGATACGGATATGTAGATCTCCTACCATTGTAACCGACTCTATGTAACCCTAGCCCTCTCCGGTGTCTATATAAACCGGATGGCTTTAGTCCATAGGACGAACAACAATCATACCATAGGCTAGCTTCTAGGGTTTATCCTCCTTGATCTCGTGGTAGATCTACTCTTGTAACCCACATCATCAATATTAATCAAGCAGGACGTAGGGTTTTACCTCCATCAAGAGGGCCTGAACCTGGGTAAAAACATCGTGTCCCTCGTCTCTTGTTACCATCCGCCTAGACGCACAGTTCGGGACCCCCTACCCGAGATCCGCCGGTTTTGACACCGACATTGGTGCTTTCATTAAGAGTTCCTCTGTGTCGTCACCGATAGGCTCGATGGCTTCTTCGATCATCATCAACGACGCCGTCCAGGGTGAGACCTTCCTCCCCGGACAGATCTTCGTATTCGGTGGCTTTGCACTGCGGGCCAATTCGCTTGGCCATTTAGAGCAGGTCGAAAGTTACGCCCCGGGCCGTCAGGTCAGATTTGGAAGTTTGGACTTCACGGCTGACATCCGCGGAGACTTGATCTTCGACGGATTCAAGCCACAGCCGAGCGTGCCGCACTGTCATGTCGGGCATGATTTAGCTCTGCCGCCAGACAGTACTCTGGAGGCCGCACTCGAAACCACTCCGATCTTCAATTCGGAGCCAGCCTCGCAGATCGAGGATGGATGCCTAGACACCGCCTCGGGGGCTGCAACCTCTACGGCGATAGAGCCGAACACTGACTTCGTCCCTCATAAAGCTCGTGACTCCAAGGTACCGGACTCCTCGCCGGACTCCGAACCTCCCGCGCCCGCCCCGATCGAATCCGACTGGGCGCCGATCATGGAGTTCACCGCAGCGGACGTCTCTCAACACTCACCTTTCGGCGACATCTTGAGTTCGCTAAAATACCTCTCGTTATCAGGAGAGACCTGGCCAGATTGTGGTCAAGACGGCTGGGATGTGGACGACGAAGAAATTCAAAGCCCACCCACCACCCACTTGGTAGCCGCTGTCGACGATTTAACTGACAGGCTAGACTACGACTCCGAGGACATCGACGGTATGGACAACGATGCCGGGGACGACCAAGAACCAGCGCCTAACGGGCGCAGGAAAGCCACCCCATCCCACAACGTATGCATGGTGGACACACCAAAAGGAAGCGACAATGAGGAAAAACGGGACGTGGCGAAGGACAATTCCCCCAACAAACAAACAAAGCAGCGACGCAAGCGCCGCCCGAAGACCGGCATCGACAAAAATGGTACCCATATGGACCCGGCCCTAGAGCAGGGCGAAGCAGTGGACGACGCACACGTCAACAAGCAGCCAGTCGGACATGAACCGGACAAGCAACCCATCCCCGGCGAAGATGATCTCACATCACCAGAGCATATGAATCTCCATAACAGGCTCGTCGCCACTGCAAGAAGTTTGAAGAAGCAAAAGCGGAAGCTCAAAACAGCGGAAGACACACTCAGAATAAGATGGAGCAAAGTACTCAACACCGCAGATAAATATGGCACTAGTCACCAGACAAAGAGCTACCCGAAGCGCAAGTTGTTGCCCGAATTTGACGAGGAGGCCTTTGAGCCCTCGCAGTCAAAAAAGAAAGGGGCCGCCTGGCCGGATAGACGACCAGATGACAGGCCAAGAGCAACACAGGGCGCCACACACAAGCCGGCACATGATCAGCATAAAGATCTTCAGAAAAAGGATAACCCGGCCATGTCTATCTATGGGCCAAAAAAGAAGACTCCAGGAAGTAACACAACTAGCCGAGCATTTGAAGACAACGGCACACCCAAATACAGGGGCGCCGCACACCCACTATGTTTTACCGACGAGGTACTGGATCATGGATTTCCAGCGGGATTTAAACCCATAAACATAGAGGCATACGACGGAACAACAGACCCCGAAGTCTGGATTGAGGATTATATCCTACACATACACATGGCAAGAGGAGACGATCTCCATGCCATAAAATACCTTCCCCTCAAGCTCAAAGGGCCGGCCCGGCATTGGCTTAAAAGCCTCCCAGAAAATACGATTGGGAGTTGGGAAGAGCTTGAGGATGCATTTCGAGCAAATTTTCAGGGGACTTATGTCCGGCCTCCGGATGCAGATGATTTAAGTCACATAACTCAACAGCCCGGAGAATCAGCACGCAAATTCTGGAACAGGTTCCTCACTAAAAAGAACCAAATAGTCGATTGTCCAGACGCTGAAGCCTTAGCAGCCTTCAAACACAACGTCCGAGACGAATGGCTCGCCAGACACCTCGGCCAGGAAAAACCAAGAACAATGGCCGCACTAACAAGTCTCATGACCCGCTTTTGCGCGGGGGAAGACAGCTAGTTGGCTAGATGCAGCATCAGCGACCCGAGTACATCCGAAATCAGGGATGGAAATGGGAAATCACGACGCAAAAAAGATCAGCGCCGGAATAAGGAGAATGGCCCAAATAGTGCGGCGGTCAACGCCAGATTCAAAAGCTCTCGGCCGAACAACAAAACACTGCCCTTAAAGGATAACAGTGACGAGCTGTCCAACCTCAACAAGATCCTGGATAGACTGTGTCAAATACACGGTACCTCCGGGAAGCCTGCAAACCATACCCATAGAGATTGTTGGGTCTTCAAGCAGTCCAGCCGACTTAACGCCGAACACAAAGGGCTCGACACACCAAGTGAAAGTGACGAAACCCAAAAGCAGTGCTCCGGAAACCAAAAGACTTTCCCATTAGAAGTCAAAACAGTGAACTCACTTCACGTGATAACACGCAGCGCGGCCCTTGCTATACCAGGACACCATCCGCAGACTGGGGATAGAACCCACCAAAATTCGCTATAGCAAGCACTTCCTTCAAAGGAGTGATGCCAGGCCTTTTTCAGCAAATTTTACAGGCTCTGTACCACTAGGGGTCGTGTTCGGTTCATCCGACAACCTCCGTCGCGAAAAGCTCACCCTCAATCGCCCCATTTAGCAGTAGCCCTTAAGCACTACTGGGGCATGCAGCTTTCGCCCGCTTTAATGCAATACCACATTACACGTCTCTTACGCTTAAAAATGCCCGGTCCACGTGGCATATTCTTAAAACTCCAGGTGTCTCTCGACCACAGAGAATGTGCGGCTGTCTAGACAGCCACACATTATTCCGACCTTGCAGGTCAAAGCCCCTAAAAACAGGTCATCTAGACCTCGGACATGGTTAGACGAGTTCGGTGTAACTTAACAAGGGGCTTCCCAGCCGCATACCCCTTTTTTTAGGGGGCCGCGCGCATAAATGATGAAAGCTAATAAAGCTCAACTTTCTTCATCTTCCAAATTATACTTTATTTTGATACACTTTTTGCACGATATTTCTTAGAAACTAAGTCCTTCTCTTTTACATATGAAGCACGTGCTACACCCGTCCAGGATACAGCACAACGGAGACACAGGCGCAGACGTGCAGTAGGGACCCGTTGCAAGGATTCTTTTCAGATTAAGACCCTGCGTAAACCTTTCTCACTGTCTCTTGTTGATACACATCCCCCGGTTTCCTACCAGAGCCGAGGAGGAGGCTGGCGTTTTGGCATCGGCCGCGTCAGAAGTTCCCGCCTGTACTTGGACACTAGGGGCTTAGGGCTTTATTCTGCCCGATATCATAAAGACCGAACACCTCAGGGAGTGTTCGGCGTCTCGAGTTAGGCCTTATATGCATCAGCTCCGAATCATGTCTTTGGTCAAATGTTGGGTTTTCCCGGCTCCTGTGTTTTGCTGCCTTACGTTCCGTATCATCGGCTAACGCGGCACCAGGAGAACTACTGCGATTGTGCCCCGGTTCGACCGGGAGAGCACCTCAGTAGAGAAAGCCGAAAACTGACTGTCATGATATAGCGAGAGACTGGTCAACCACTCGATCGACCATTGGAATGTTTAGAATTCCTCCGCTTTGACGAAGGACCGCTTCCCGGTCAGGCACATACGCGTCCCAAGTTCGGAGAAGCGCGGTGCCATCAGGGGCTATATAGTAGCCCCACATTCGAGCTCCTATGGCTAAGTAAAAGTGATAAAGCATTATAGTCCGGTTGCCTAGTTTGCTATGCTATCACCTCCTTAAAAGGACCAAGACGTTGGATTAAGTGTGAAAAAGTGTTTTTCTTTTCGCAAACACCCCCGCACCATGTGCGTGGGGGCTGAAGCCAAAGACTGCCATCTTTCAGATTATACGTACATATACGGCCGCACAGGAGATAGTTCAATACTTGAACACACAAGTATAAAAAGTCATTGCATTATAAACATGATCTTAGAAATCATACATGTCATTCAAACATAACATCTTTTGAGCACTGCGACTTTATTATACGAGCGCCCTGCAGGACTTCCTCAAACTAATGCTCGGTGGGGAATCGGCTTCTGTCCGAACCCCGGGATGCAACAGCGGTGGCATCCATCTCCGCCCAGTATGTTTTACCACGGGCGAGAGCCATCCGTGCACCTTCTATGCATGCCGACCGCTTCATCGCCTTAATATGCGGCACTGCCCCAAGGAATTGCTGCAACAAGCCAAAATAACTCTTCGGCTTGGGCCTTTTCGGCCACAGATGAGTTACCACATCCGTCATGGCCAGTCCGGACAATCTATTCAGCTCAGCCCACTCAACCAGCCGATCACTCAACGGAAGTGGACGCTCCGGACTATGGAATTGAGACCAGAAAAGCTCTTCCATTTCATGATCCTCCTGGCTTCGAAAGTGCATGACGGCGTCAGCCGCACTCGCCGCCAAGTCCAAATAAGGATCCTCCGCACCGTACAATCGGCCCAGCTGAGCATACTTCGGATCCGTGAACTTCCTACGCAGCATAAAGGGCTTTCCAGCCACAATGTCTCCGACCTGACGCAGTTCCTCCTTCATAGCCCGCATCGCACTACGGGCATCCTTGGCCTCGGCATCGGCCTTCTTCAGGTTCTCTTGCTCCGCTCGGCATTCTGCTTCAAGAACTTCCAGGCGGTGGGTAGCAACTCTTAATTTCATGGCCACTCCAGCCATCTCCTCCCTGCTTTGGTAGTGAGCAGCCTTCTCGGCTTCTAGCCCTTTCACTGCCTTCAAGGCAGCCGCCTCGCTCTTTCTGGTTTGCTCCTTGGCCCGAGGAAGTTCTGCTCGCAGGTCCTCCATAGCAGCAGCACCATCTGCATCTAAGAATACAATTTGTAAGGAATGGGCGTCAGCTCCCTTACTAACCAACCGCGGGGAAACCACATACCTTGTGACTCATCAAGTCGTCTATTGACCAGCGAGATGTCCGCATCTGCAGTGTCGAGTTGCTTCTTCAGCTTGGCAAATTCATCAGTCCGGCTGGCCACCGAACGTTCCGCCACCTGCATGGGAAAGGCGACAGTTAATAATCGACATTACAATCCTAGGCACGCTGTCGTTTTCGACAGCATACCAAGTCTCGGGGGCTACTATCTATACAGGGCGCACTTCATGTGCAAAACTGTCAACAGGTATGTCATTTTTTGCGTACCTCAAATCCCGTCAGTAAACTTCCGACGGCCTCATACAACCCGGTTTCGGCGGACGAGATCCTCTCAATCACATCACCCATTAATGTGCGGTGATCTTCTGAGATGGACGCCCTCTTAAGCAAATCCTGCAGCTCCACCGGCCGTACTCCAATGGGCGCCGAACTCTTTGGTCCCGCCGGATTCGGGGAGACCCTCCGCGACGACACCTCAGGGTCGTCTGCCCCGTGCAGATGAAGGCGTTTCGCTTTCCATCATCTCCGGACGAAGGTCTCCCGAAGATGAGCTGTGCTGAGATGGGCTGGGATCCGAACTACAAGGTAAAAACTTTGTTACCTTTATACATTAAGCAGGGGTGTCTGATAATATTAAAATCCCCCTTTTCACTTATGGCTCGTTAGAGGTCTAATTCCTCCGAGGAGACAGTACGGCCAGGGCACTTTCTGGCGCAGGACCTTCCGGTACAGATTTCTTTCCCCGCTTTGAGGCCTTGGCCTCCGGGTCTTCGGAAGCGTTCCTCTTCTCCCCCTGGAAGGAGGGACTCTTGGTTCCTCCCTTACTAAACGCCTCCTTGGCAGAGGTGACAGTTTCCCCATGCCCCCCTTCGCCCTCATTCGAAGGTGCAACCTCCAACATTTTGATTAACACGGGATCCTGCGTGGTCTCAAGGAGGGGGGCCGGACACCGTATCAATTGTGCTTGCTCTATCCACTCCTATCCAGGGATAGCTGGTTAAAAGGCAAGCTCACGATAAATAAATGGATGGTGTGTCTGGACACAGGGCTACTTACTTGAGTATCCAGGCGATTGCAACTTAGGCCAGCGTCCTCGGTCAATTCCGGATGCGTCTCTTGCGATCCGAAGAACAGTTTATACATCTCCATGGGAGTCAAACCCATGAAGTGTTGAAGAGCTCGCGGCCCCTCCGAATTAAATTCCCATAGACAGAGGGGGCGACGTTTGCAGGGCAGTAGGCGCCGGATCAACATGACCTGCACCACTGCGACCAGATTGATCTCCCTTTCTTGGAGGACTCGAATCCGGTCCTGCAATAGGGGGACGTCTTTGGGCGGCCCCCAGTCACGCCCCTTGTTGACCCATGACATCAGCTGCTGTGGAGGGCCCGAGCAAAAGACGGGCGGCGGCTTCTGCCTGCTGCCCCGGGGAGCGGTGATATAAAACCACTCCTGTTGCCACAAACCGAGCTCCTCTTAGAAAGAGCCCTTGGGCCATGGAGCTTCGACCCTCTTGCTTATAACCACCCCTCCACACTCTTCCTGATGCCCCTCAATCATCTTCGGCTCCACGTTGAAGGTTTTGAGCCATAAGCCGAAGTGAGGGGTAGTGCGGAGGAAGGCTTCACAGACGACAATGAATGATGAGATATGGAGGATGGACTCCGGAGCCAGGTCGTGGAATTCCAGCCCATAGTAAAACATGAGCCCCCTCATGAAGGGATCCGTCGGGAAGCCTAAACCCTGACGGATGTGAGACATGAACACGACGATCTCGCCAGGCTCGGGAGTTGGGATAACTTGCCCTCGGGCAGGCAGCCTATGCGAAATCTCGTAGGTTAAGTACCTGGCATCTCTCAGCTTTAGCACATCCTCCTCCGTCAGGCATCCACCGGCCTCGTAGATCAAGACCGGACATTGTCAAGGATCGAAGGTACCTGAATTCGGAGCCCTGGGTGTTGGAATTCAGGGAGAGGGGCGGATTCGATAGAGGATTGAATAAAAAGAACGGGCCTTGGTCTCATTATAAAGAGGAAGAATACCAAGAGCCGTCCCCGTGACCGTTTGGAACCCGCCTTCGATGGAGGGGGCGTGGCAACGGGAGCGGTTGGGTTACCCACGTCCGTATTGATGGGAATCCCGGAATAAGGGGAACACTATCTCTGCTTCGACAAGACGTGCCAAGGAAACCGCCTCGCTAAACGCGCTGAGGTGGAACAATAAAAACAATTCGAGTAAAGGCTTGGAAGTGGTGTGACGTCATGCCGCAGAATACGTCAGCAGATTGATCTTGTGTAATATTATTCTCTCTACGGTGGTATGTGGAATTTATTTTTGCAGAGCTGGACACTATCCTGGTGTTCACGATCTTCTATAAATTATTCGGAGGAGGAACCCGCCTTGCAATGCCGAAGACAATATGCGCGCCGGACTCGTCGTCATTGAAGCCTGGTTCAGGGGCTACTGAGGGAGTCCCGGACTAGGGGGTGTCCGGATAGCCAAACTACCATCATCGGCCGGACTCCAAGACTATGAAGATACAAGTTTGAAGACTTCGTCCCGTGTCCGGATGGGACTTTCCTTGGTGTGGAAGGCAAGCTTGGCGATACGGATATGTAGATCTCCTACCATTGTAACCGAATCTGTGTAACCCTAGCCCTCTCCGGTGTCTATATAAACTGGATGGCTTTAGTCCATAGGACGAACAACAATCATACCATAGGCTAGCTTCTAGGGTTTAGCCTCCTTGATCTCGTGGTAGATCTACTCTTGTAACCCACATCATCAATATTAATCAAGCAGGACGTAGGGTTTTACCTCCATCAAGAGGGCCCAAACCTGGGTAAAAACATCGTGTCCCTCGTCTCTTGTTACCATCCGCCTAGACGCACAGTTCGGGACCCCCTACCCGAGATCCGCCGGTTTTGACACCGACAATGAACTTGCAACTGGGACAAAAGAAGTTGGGCTCCCATTGTTAGTCGAGGGCGAACTTGCAATTGGGATTACACAAAATTATAATGTCAATCGCGAATCGATAATGGACTTGCTACTGGGACAAAAAAAAGTTGGGCTCCAGTTGCGAGTCGAGGGTGGACTTGCAACTGGGATTACACAAAATTATAATGCCAGTTGTGAATCAATAATGGACTTGCTATTGGGACAAAAAAGTTGGGCTCCAATTTCGGGACGAGGGTGGACTTGCAACTAGGATTACACAAAATTATAACGCTAGTTGTGAGTCGATAATGGACTTGCTACTGGGATAAAAATGGATCAGGCCCCCAGTTGCGTCTCGAGGATGGAGTTGAAAGTGGGACAAAATTGGTCAGGCCCCAGTGGCATATGGAGGGTGGAGTTGAACTAGAACCAAAAATATGGGCCTCAATTGCATGTTAATGGTGGAATTGTAATTGGGACAAAGAAGGGTCGGATGGGCCCAGTTGGATATGCAAGGTGGAGTTGCAACTAGGACAAAAAATATGGGCCTCAATTGCATGTTGAGGGTCCGGCATGCCCCAATTGTGTGTCAGGGTGTGGACTTGCAACCAGGACAAACACATGGGTCACGCTCGAGTTCGTATCGAGGGTGGACTTGCATTTAGGATAAAAATGGGTTAGGTCCAGTTGCGTGCCAAGGGTGGAGTTATAACTGTGATAAAAAAGGGTTGGGCGGTTGTGTGTCGAGGGTGGAGTTACAACTAGGACAAAAAATTGATCACTCCCCTAGTTATGTATCGAGGGTGGAGTTGCAACTAGAGCGAAATTGATCGGACACCTAGTTGTGTATCAAGGCTGAAGTCGCGACTAGGACAAAAATATAGGCCCCAACTGCATGTCGGGTTGGAGTTGCAATTGGGACAAAAAAGGGTCGGTTCCCTAATTGCGTACAAAGGGTTGCATTGCAATTGGACAAAAATGGATCGGGATCCCAGTTGCGTATCGACGGTGGAGTTGCAACTGGAATAAAATTGGTCGGTCCCCAGTGCATACCGAGGGTGGACTTGCAGTTAGAACCAAAAAAGGCGGACCCCACTTGCATGTCAGGGGCGGAGTTGTAGTTGGGACAAAATGGTTGCCCTCCCCCCCCCCCAAAGTTGCATGTTAAGGGTGCACTTGCAACTAGGACAACAACAACAAAAGATAGGCACACAATTGCATGTCGGGAGGGAGTTACAACTAGGACAAAAGGGCCGGACCCCGGTTGATGAGGACATCAATACCATTGTTACACCCACAGCCCCTGCTGCTATACATACTGGACCAATTACGAGAGCTCACGCATGCCAACTAAATTACCAGGTACTTTCGTTTCTTGGTAATGATTCTAATATTCATGAGAATATGATGCTGCCTAAATTGGATACATTTGTTTTGCTTACAAATGAAGGGCCTAGCTTGGAGAAGGATGAACATTGGAGCAAGAGCAAGCATGGAGATGATGGCATACGCAAGGGGAACAAGAACGGAGTTACAAGTGATGATTTCAGGACTTTGAAGCCACCATAATGGGTGCATGAAGCCTTGGACGAAATATACAAGATGCCACTTCATAAATTTCGTCTAGAGGCTATTCTAGGTGCTGCGTCACCTTATTATTGGGCCAGACCCATGTAATTTTGAAATACATAAGTATAGGCTATTTTTAGAGTCCGTATGTGTGGGGAAACAAGAGATAGGGTTGATTTCGGACCCCTCCACCAAGGGTCACGAAATTCCCCCCTTTTCCTCCATATATACAGCCCTTAGGGCACCGTTTAGACTTTGGGTTTTGTTTAGATTAAAGTTCGCCATAGCTGCAACTTCGCGTACTTCATTTGTGTTCAACGACCAGACAAAGGCGCCACAGAACCCCACCTTGATCAATAAAGCTTTCATCTTATATTTGCAATATCCAGATTGCAATCTCAGTTTCTTGCTTGTTCTTCGTTTGCTCGCAGGAAACAGACCCTCGTGGTCAGGTTGATCGTGCTCCGTCGTGGTCAATAACCTCTCGGAGTTGGTTTAGCGATTGCTAAGGCGTGACGTCCTCGCACGTTCGTAGTCGGATCGTCAAAGTCGACTTCCACCAAAGCGAAAATCCATCATCTCATCGAAAGATGGGACACCTTTGCCTCTATCAAGTGGTATCAGATTTCCAGGTTGCTCGGTGAGATTTTACAGTTTTTCGTAGTTCAGATCGAGTCTGTTCTTCATACCTATACTCCACGAAAAAGCCACAAAAGAAATTAGGGTTAGTTCATCCTATCCGAACCAGTCTGAGCCTTTGCATAATCTTTTCTGTATTTGCATTGTTGAATTTGCGGTTGCATCGTCGTGTCTAGTTGCTGGTCTTAGAGTCTAGTCTTTTAGAGTTCCGAGTTCTGGTCATAAGTTGTCACGCCGCCGCCGCACCATCATCATCGCCCCTGCCATCTACCACCACCGCTTATCCGCCACCGCTTCGAATCCGTATCCATATACCACCACCGCTGCCATATATCACCACCGCTGCCATATATCACCATATATCCACCACCAATCCGAGTTCTTTGCATATTAGGTTTGTTTTCGGGATCCATCTAGTTTCCGATTCGTGTTTCCTTGCCGGAGTAGGTTTCGGAAAAAAAATTGGTTCCGGAAACCACCCTCCGTTTAGGCCCAAAATTTTCCAAAAACGCACTTGACAAAAAAATTTCTGGCTATCCTATTTTTAGGTGTTTCTAAGCGTATTGAGACAATCGCCGTTATAGAAAGTTTTTTTTGACCCGTTTCCAGTTTTTCGGTCCAGGCAGTCAAAAAAAAATTGGTCGAAAAAATTTTGTGCCCATCCTGTCAGTTTGACCTAGGAAGAGTTTTGAGACACTCGCCATTATAGTGATTTTTCGCAAAAAAAAGAGCAGCGCAAAAAAAAGCAGCACAAAAAAAGGAGCGAAAAAATCCAGAGTGTGCTTTTCCCTTGTTTACGTGCAGCGCCGTGATTTTGTTAGTGTTCTAGGCTCGCGTCTCTAGCACGGTCTAGCCTAGGACCAGCACAGTACCGTCGTTGAGTGTTTATTCAACTTTGCATCTCTGAATTGATTATTGCTGACCTTTTTTGCTACCATATTATAAGCCTTCCCAGCTCCACATACATCTACGTCGTGCATTTGACTCTCCCTGGTAATCGCTATATCCAAGCTTTGAGAGTTTTGACTACAACGGTTGCCGATCACCACCTGCTGCTGGGTAAGAACTGGTAATAATTTGAGATTTGCTTGACGGGTTTGTGATACACCACCACCACTTCGTAGTAGTCTATAGGATCATATTCTTGTGTGTTTCTATTTGCTGCTAACCATGGTAGGATCACAAGCCGATGAGACTGATTGGGAGAACCTGACGAACAAACAGCTACATGATAAATTTCAGCAAATGATGAGTGGACAGGTGCAAGATGTGCTAAACAGATTTGACGAGGCCATGGAGAAGATAGATGGCATTGAGAAGACGTTCGAAACAAAGCTTGATAGCAAGTTTAATGAATTGCTCGCGCGTTTTCCACAACCACCGCCGGCTGCACCTATCGCACCTCTGCAACAACAACAACAACGCATCCTTCCGAATCAGTATGGACGAGCGAAGCGTGTTCCTATTGAGGATGACCAAACTTCTCGTGCTGCTGTTCATGTTGTTGATGCTTCTTTGGCTCCTGCTACTGCTGCTGCTGGTACCCAGGAGGATGATGAGTATGCGTGCGATTATGAGGATGAGGTTGATCAAAATCAGAACTACGTGCAGCCACCAGCACCACCACCAGCAGGTCGACCTCAGGTATATATTCGTAATGGTAGGCCTGCACCACCACCTCAGGTACGAGATGATGTCCATATTCCTAAACTGAAATTGAATATTCCACCATTTGAGGGTAGATATGTTCCTGATATATATCTTACTTGGGAGTTAGAAACTGAACAACGTTTTACATGTTTACAATATCCCGAGGAGAGACGGGTTGCTGCTGCTGTTTGTGCTTTCACTAGTTTTGCATGTGTATGGTGGTCTGAACATTGTAGATTATATCCTATTCCCGCTACTTGGGCTGCTTTGAAAACTGCTATGCGTACTCGTTGGGTTCCACCATATTATCAACGTGAATTGCTTCAAAAATTGCAGCGTTTAAGACAAGGAAAAAATTCTGTAGAAGAATATTATCAGGAATTACAAACTGGCATGATTAGATGTGGTATTGTTGAGGAGAATGAAGCTATGCTTGCACGTTTTACGGGTGGATTAAATAGAGAGATTCAGACCATTCTAGAGTATAAGGAGTATACTAATATCACTCGTTTATTCCATCTTGCTTGTAAAGCTGAACGTGAAGTGCAGGATCGACAAGCAATGGCGCGCACTAACTTTTCTGCAGGTCGACCTTCCTCATGGACACCGCGTGCATCTTCTACTTCCACTACACCAGCACCTCCATCAGGTGCCACCTCCAGCCGTGATACAAGAAAGCAGGCACAACCACCACTATCTGCCAAGAGCGCACCTGCCGGACCTACACAGAGCTCTTCTTCTTCCATGGCATCAACAGGGCACACAAGTGATATTATTTGTCGTCGTTGTAAAGGAAGAGGTCATTATACGCGAGAATGCAAATCTCAGCGTGTGATGATTGCTACTGAGGATGGTGGGTATGAGTCCGCTAGTGACTATGATGAGGAGACTTTGGCTCTTATTACACGTGAAGAACATGGTGGAGATGATTCTGATCATGAGACGCAATACATGGCTCCTGAAGACGCTGACAGGTATGAATGTTTAGTTGCTCAACGTGTTTTGAGTGTGCAGGTCACACAAGCTGAGCAAAATCAGAGGCACAATTTGTTCCATACCAAGGGAGTAGTGAAGGAATGTTCTGTGCGCGTCATCATAGACGAAGGGAGCTGCAACAACTTGGCTAGCATGGAGATGGTGGAGAAGCTTTCTCTCACCACAAGACCACATCCACATCCTTACTACATCCAATGGTTCAACAACAACGGCAAGGTTAAGGTAACACGTACTGTTCGTGTGCATTTTAGTATCTCTACATATGCTGATTATGTTAATTGTGATGTGGTACCTATGCAAGCATGTTCCTTATTACTTGGTAGACCATGGCAATTTGATAAAAATTCTGTACACCATGGTAGAAACAATCAATATACTCTTGTTCATAAGGATAAAAATATTACTTTGCTTCCTATGACTCCTGATTCCATTTTGAAAGATGATATTAATAGAGCTAATAAAGCAAAACAGGAGAAGAATAAGAGTGAAAATCAGATTGTGGCAAAAGAATTTGAGCAACAAATGAAGCCTAATAATAAACCATCTAGTGTTGCTTCTGAAATTAAATTGAAAAGTGCATGTTTATTTGCCACCAAATCTGATATTGATGAGCTAGATTTCAGCAAATCTGTTTGCTATGCTTTTGTGTGCAAAGAGGCATTATTTTCATTCGAGGACGTGCCTTCCTCTTTGCCCCCTGCTGTCACTAACATTTTGCAGGAGTTCGCTGACGTCTTTCCACAAGACGTGCCACCGGGATTACCACCTATTCGAGGGATTGAGCATCAAATTGACTTAATTCCCGGTGCATCGCTACCCAACCGTGCACCATACCGTACCAATCCAGAGGAGACGAAGGAGATTATGCGTCAAGTACAGGAGCTGCTCGACAAAGGTTATATACGCGAATCTCTTAGTCCTTGTGCTGTTCCTATTATACTAGTGCCTAAAAAGGATGGTACGTCACGTATGTGTGTTGATTGTAGAGGCATTAATAATATTACTATTCGTTATCGTCATCCTATTCCTAGGCTAGATGATATGCTTGATGAATTGAGTGGCTCTACAATATTCTCCAAAGTTGATTTGCGTAGTGGATACCATCAAATTCGTATGAAATTGGGTGATGAATGGAAAACAACATTTAAAACTAAGTTTGGTTTATATGAGTGGTTAGTCATGCCTTTTGGGTTAACTAATGCGCCTAGTACTTTCATGAGACTAATGAACGAAGTTTTACGTGCTTTCATTGGACGATTTGTGGTAGTCTATTTTGATGATATACTGATTTATAGCAAATCTTTGGAAGAACATTTGGAACATTTACGTGCTGTTTTTATTGCTCTACGTGATGCACGTTTGTTTGGTAACCTTGGGAAGTGCACCTTTTGCACCGACCGAGTATCTTTTCTTGGCTATGTTGTTACTCCACAGGGAATTGAAGTTGACAAAGCCAAGATTGAAGCTATTGAGAGTTGGCCGCAGCCCAAAACGGTCACACAAGTGAGGAGTTTTCTTGGCCTCGCTGGATTCTATAGGCATTTTGTGAGAGATTTCAGCACCATTGCTGCACCTCTCAACGAGCTTACAAAGAAGGATGTGCCTTTTGTTTGGGGTACCGCACAGGAAGAAGCCTTCACGGTATTGAAAGATAAGTTGACACATGCTCCTTTACTCCAACTTCCTGATTTTAATAAGACTTTTGAGCTTGAATGTGATGCTAGTGGAATTGGATTAGGAGGTGTGTTATTACAAGATGGCAAACCTGTTGCATACTTTTCTGAAAAATTGAGTGGGCCTAGTCTGAATTATTCTACTTATGATAAAGAATTATATGCTCTTGTTCGGACTTTAGAAACATGGCAACATTATTTATGGCCCAAAGAATTTGTTATACATTCTGATCATGAATCTTTGAAACATATTAAAAGTCAAGCTAAACTGAATCGTAGACATGCTAAATGGGTTGAATTCATTGAGACTTTCCCTTATGTCATTAAACACAAGAAGGGTAAAGAAAATGTTATTGCTGATGCATTGTCTCGTCGCTATACTATGCTTTCACAACTTGACTTCAAAATATTTGGTTTGGAGACCATCAAAGATCAATATGTGCATGATGCTGATTTTAAAGATGTATTGCAGAATTGTAAAGAAGGAAGAACATGGAACAAGTTCGTCGTTAATGATGGATTTGTGTTCCGTGCTAACAAGCTATGCATTCCAGCTAGCTCCGTTCGTCTTTTGTTGTTGCAGGAGGCGCATGGAGGAGGACTAATGGGACACTTTGGCGTGAAGAAGACGGAGGACGTACTTGCTACACATTTCTTTTGGCCAAAGATGAGACGGGATGTTGAGCGTTTTATTGCTCGCTGCACTACATGTCAAAAAGCTAAGTCACGACTCAATCCTCATGGTTTATATATGCCTTTGCCTGTACCTAGTGTTCCTTGGGAGGATATATCTATGGACTTTGTTTTAGGTTTACCTAGAACAAAGAAGGGGAGGGATAGCATATTTGTTGTCGTGGATAGATTCTCGAAAATGGCACACTTTATACCATGTCATAAAAGCGATGATGCTGTTAATGTTGCTGATTTGTTCTTTCGTGAAATTATTCGCTTGCATGGTGTGCCAAATACTATTGTTTCAGATCGTGATACTAAATTTCTTAGCCACTTTTGGAGATGTTTATGGGCTAAGTTGGGGACTAAACTGCTTTTTAGTACTACTTGTCACCCCCAAACTGATGGACAAACTGAAGTAGTCAATAGAACATTGTCTACTATGCTTAGGGCTGTTTTGAAGAATAATAAGAAAATGTGGGAGGAATGCTTGCCTCATATTGAATTTGCTTATAATCGTTCATTGCATTCTACTACTAAGATGTGCCCTTTTGAAGTTGTGTATGGTTTCCTACCTCGTGCACCTATTGATTTGTTGCCTCTTCCATCTTCGGAGAAGGTTAATTTTGATGCTAAACAACGTGCTGAATTGATTTTAAAAATGCATGAGTTAACTAAGGAAAACATTGAGCGTATGAATGCTAAATATAAACTTGCTGGAGATAAGGGTAGAAAACATGTTGTGTTTGCACCTGGAGATCTTGTTTGGTTACATTTGCGTAAGGATAGATTTCCTGATTTGCGCAAATCAAAGCTAATGCCACGTGCTGCTGGTCCCTTTAAGGTGTTGGAGAAAGTAAATACTAATGCATATAAACTTGAGCTGCCTGCAGATTTTGGGGTTAGTCCCACTTTTAACATTGCAGATTTGAAGCCTTATTTAGGTGAGGAAGATGAACTTCCGTCGAGGACGACTTCATTTCAAGAAGGGGAGGATGATGAGGACATCAATACCATTGTTACACCCACAGCCCCTGCTGCTATACATACTGGACCAATTATGAGGGCTCGCGCACGCCAACTAAATTACCAGGTACTTTCGTTTCTTGGTAATGATTCTAATGTTCATGAGAATATGATGCTGCCTAAATTGGATACATTTGTTTTGCTTACAAATGAAGGGCTAGCTTGGAGAAGGATGAACATTGGAGCAAGATCAAGCATGGAGATGATGGCATGCGCAAGGGGAACAAGAACGGAGTTACAAGTGATAATTTCAGGACTTTGAAGCCACCATAATGGGTGCATGAAGCCTTGGACGAAATATACAAGATGCCACTTCATAAATTTTGTCTAGAGGCTATTCTAGGTGTTGCGCCACCTTATTATTGGGCCAGGCCCATGTAATTTCGAAATACATAAGTATAGGCTATTTTTAGAGTCCGTATGTGTGGGGAAACAAGAGATAGGGTTGATTTCGGACCCCTCCACCAAGGGTCACGAAATCCCCCCCCCCCTCTTCCTCCATATATACAGCCCTTAGGGCACCGTTTAGACTTTGGGTTTTGTTTAGATTAAAGTTCGCCATAGCTGCAACTTCGCGTACTTTGTTTGTGTTCAACGACCAGACAAAGGCGTCACAGAACCCCATCTTGATCAATAAAGCTTTCATCTTATATTCGCAATATCCAGATTGCAATCTCAGTTTCTTGCTTGTTCTTCGTTTGCTCGCAGGAAATAGACCCTCGTGGTCAGGTTGATCGTGCTCCGTCGTGGTCAATAACCTCTCGGAGTTGGTTTAGCGATTGCTAAGGTGCGACGTCCTCGCACGTTCATAGTCGGATCGTCAAAGTCGACTTTCACCAAAGCGAAAATCCATCATCTCATCGAAAGACGGGACACCTTTGCCTCTATCACCGGTTGCATATTGAGACGGTGCACTTACAACTAGGACAAAAAATGGACCGGACTCAGTTGCGTATCGAGGGATGAACTTGCAACTAAGATACAAAAGGCAGTCCAGTTGCATTTGAGAGGTGGAGTTGCAACCAGGGTAAGAAAAGGTTACTAGATGAAAATTACAAAATCCATAGATGGAAATAGTGAAAAGAAACAAAGATGGATCCAATGTCACTCATCGCATCATCATTGGCTGCCATCTTCTTTGTTGTGAGAACAAAGATCACCCTAGTCAACTCCCTCCTTCCTGCTCGTGTTGGCTCTACTCAAGACAAAGGGGAAAGAGAGATAGATAGTGGCGAATAAAACCGAGGGTGCAACGACCTGCTCGTATCTTCAACTTATAAAACATAGACCAAAAAAGGACCCCTCATATTACACACAAAAACGGCCAAACAAAACACGCGCATGCGAACTAACAAGTGGAGACCAAAACATATGACGAGACATGAACGCGTGTGACAAAACAACCCGCACTTCAAATTTATATAACATTTAAAGCGACCAGGTCGAACGGTCAGTAACTTAGATGAGACATTGCTAAATCATTTTCAAACAAGTTTATAAATGAAAAACAAATAAGTAAAACAAAAGAAAAGGTAAAAAGGTAGAAAATAAAGTAAGAAAGAAAAGGAAATCGGAAGGAAAAGGAGAAAACTAAAAAATAAAAATAATGAATTTAAAAAAAGGAAAAAAATCAACAAAAAACAAGAGGAATGACACATTAAAGTGGTAGGGAACAAGAGGAAAAGACATGTTCAAAATAGGCAGAAAACACAAAACGCAAATGATAAAAATAATGAATTTAAAAAAAGAAAAATCCACAAAGAAGCAAGAGGAAGGACACATTCAAAAGTGGGAGGGAACAAGAGGAAAAGACACGTTCAAAATAGGCAGAAAACACAAAACGCAAATGATCGTTTCCCCACCACTAGTCATTGGCTCCCTGCCACATGAACCACTCAAAAAATGCAAGAAAAATTAAAATACGACATACAGCTCAATGGACGGCCAGTACACGAATCAATGGGGATAAAAAAAGCCTATACTCTGGCAACACGAAACAACCCATGAAAAAGGAAATTGTTAAAGTCACTGCTTGGCCCAAACAAACAAGAAATACAACAATACAAAAGGCATGAATCTTAACATGTTATATCCAATGGCTAGGAAGTAAGATGTGAGATAACTATTTCACATCTAGATGTGAAATAGCAAAACTGAATTGCTCAAAATAATGAGGAAATTGACATACAGATATATCACCTGTTTTCGAGAGAAAAGATCAATAACACATGCAACAACACTTCACACTCGTGCATCTAATTAAGTTTGATCCATCCCTTTATGATATCCTCCCTTGGCCCCCATTGTATGACAAAACTTTGAAGTTCATAGCAAATCAAGAGTAAAACAAACAAAACTTGGCTCCCTTGCCATGGATTAGATCTTGCTAACTGCGTGCATGCATAAATTTCTAGAATACGGGTATACGACGCAAAGAATTCCTTGCAGTCTTTCAGCCACGTGGTAAGAACATGAGAACATACATGATATGAATCTGTCATAACAATTTTATGATGAGTAATGCTAGACACACGGCCTTTTATGATGAGTAATGCTAGACACACGGCCCCTATGCCGACGGCTATACTATGCCGACGGTCTGACAAGACTACGCTGACGACATCTACGCCGACGGGTCTATGCCGACGGCAGCCGTAGGCATAGATCTATGCCGACGGCTTAGGGGCCTATGCCGACGGCCCGTGGCCGTAGGCATAGACCGCGAGTCCGGTAGTGTGGTTAGGATTTGATTGGTTGAGTGTTAATTAAGTGGGGCGGGGCCACCAATGAAAATCAAGGGGACCAATTAAAGGAGGGAATGCACTAGTGTCCGTGAAAGTTCGTGTGTCTCCGATTATCGTTCTATGATACTTGGATTTTTTTCCAGATGCTTCGCTTTTAACACTAGCCGAATAGTGCACATCTTTCTTACCATGATTTCTAAATAATATAATAGTAGTATTATTTTATCTAACAGATTAGAACTGTGTTTTGTTGCTTTTGGGACTACTGGGTCGTTTCTCTATTTTAGAAGAAGAGGAAGCGAGTATGAGCAGGTGTATAGGTTGTTGTATGTGATATGGCAAACAAATATATTTTAACCTTCCTTCATTTAATAGTTGCAACTGTTTTTGAAAATAAAAAAAATAGGCAAGCCAATTTCTTGATGTAGCAGAATTTGCAATGCAGTCTTTTGTACTGCATATGTGAGCCGAGTAGACTCACCTAATCCAAAAAAATAAGCTACACGGTAAGGGCAAGTAACCGCTCTATACACGTGTCCTTTTACTGTGCCGAGGGGAAAAGTTTAAAACGCGTAAACCATTGATCACCTGCTCGTCTCCTCGTGTTCTCTTCTTGAGTAGTAGTTAGGGTTAGTGCAGTCGCCGCCTCATCCTGCTCGTGGCCTCAGTCGATTCACCGCCCCTCGGCACGCAACCTCTCCTTTCCTCTCTCTTTCTCACTCCTCCGCGACTGCCTTGTCCTCCGACGGCATCCAACCCCATCATCATCTCCTACTTCCCTCTCTTATCCCCTCTGCATCGACAAAGTGGGCCAAGCCGGCGCACACAACAAAGGGAGGCTATGGCTGCGGCTCCGAAGCAGGCGCCACGGAGGTGGAGGCGGAGCTGCTGCGGCTGGTGATGGACGGCCATGACAGCGACACCAACTTTGACGAGTTTCATCACCTCCACTGCTACCTTAGGTTCGTTGGTCCGATCGAGGCTCTGATTTGGTTGCTTGCTTGGACGGTTCCAGTCTGCTTGCATAGGTCCGATGTCTGTTTGGATTTCCGACTGGAGCATTTAGGAGGCTGTTCTGGGTTGCTGCGCTCTATATTGGCAGAATTCGTGTTTCATTTATTGCAGGAGATGAAATTGAGAGGTTGATTTGAATTTGGTTGTGTGTAGATTGTGTCAGTTTTAGAATTGGATGTTTGTGCAGTTTATTTGTCTCCTGCAGGTTAGCCAATTGATGAATTGAACTATTGATTCCTTTGTGCTGGTTGATGGTGGTGAGATGGAAATAAAGATTAAACACGACCGTGATGCTGGGACAATATTCCAATATCATTAGAAGGCCAGTGTTCTTTCCAAAGATGATAATCTCAAAAACGCTTCTTACATAGTCAGGAATTTGGGTTCATGGTTGAAGTAAAAAATACATATGCAGCTTTTAGGTTCTGTCATTTACAATCTTTTTTGATGGTATATTTACAACCTTTGTTGCTATATATAATTTGTTTCTTAAATATCCTAAGCATATATTATCAAATAGACTCACTTTCCTGTTTTTGTGATAAAATGAAATGAATATTGTACATGTTAAGGACATGATAAATCTTTTCTTCCGATTTGGTTATGTTTTGAGAGTGCTCGCATATATTTTCTGTGCCGCATCACCCCATGGTCTATGATAGTGTCCAACTAGGGATTTGAATGTTAGGACCTAGCTAATACTATGATGTTATCAGGTTAATAAATATTATTCCGTACTATCTTGCTACTAGGTTCTATGAGTATGACCGCTGTGAATCCTTCCACTTTGCTCACATGCACTAAAAGAATAAATAATTGAACTTTCATTCTTCATGAACAATATGTCATTTTGTTTTTAAGGAAAAAGTGTATGGAAGTTTGTACTCGAACAATGCGAACTGTAATTGCCCATGTGTCTTGGTATTTTGGGTGGAACGGGAATCTTTAAGATTAAGTATCAAGCGACACGAGCACCTATGGTAGAATGATGTGTTGACAGTGTACCCAATCCACCTGTGTTGACAATGCATATAATTTTATATTGTCAGCTGCAATCTCCGTTCCCTTTTAAACTCAAGATTTTAAGAAAGATCATATACATTGTGAACCAATGACAGTTGAGTATTCAGTTTAATTCTACAGTTTGTTCTATTGGAAAAATTATTGTTGTGTTGAAAGCTTGCCGTGGTGTGCTAAATCGTTTCTTTCTGTTTGTACCTGCCAGTTCTAAGCACCTATTCTTTTCTTCTTCTTTTGTATCTAATATCTATAAATAACAATTCTATTTTTGTTACGCCTGCAATTATGCATGACCCGCAGCTTATTCACACGGGTCTTCAGGTACTGAACTTCCAAATTACAACATGGCCTAAATGTAAGATTTCCCGACTGTATACTTTTGTTTTCCTTTCATTCTTTGGAAGTGATCCGTTGGTTATTTAAAGCTCTTTACTGCATGAGTAAATTTCTTTTTCTTTATTTTAAAGTCAGTTGTATTTTTCCTGTAAAGGTTTCCTAATGCATATATCACTACTGCAGGATGCTGCTAATATGACACTACGATCAGAGACCCTTCGATAAAACCGTGCGCAATGTATTAATTGCAAACGGTGATGTAAATAACCGTCAAAAAAGATGTAAAACGTTTGCGATGAAGGATACATCAAACAAGGTCCAGATTTTAGTTCCGTATGCGATGCCGAGCATACGGTTCTGTTCAATTAACTGTTTGCGATGAGGCAGAACAAAAGAAATGGGCAGGCAGATGAAGGCGTGTGCGATATACGGCATACGTTTCACTCGGATGAACTATTTGTGATTAGGCGGAACAAAAGAAACAATCAGCTAGATAAAGGTGTGTGTGATAGAGGGTATACAGTTCACTCGGATGAACTGCTTGCGTTGAGCCAAGGCAACAGAGATGGTTCAATATAATAAGATGTGTGTGATAGGTGACAAACAGGTCTATAATCAGAAATGTGTGCGAAGACCGACAATAACACAAACGATTGCTTCTAGTAAGACGTATGTGATATGCTCTGTCTACACAACATCTATTGTCCATTGGGCGATGGACGGTCATTCGGGTACGCCATAAGGATGCGAAGAGGCATCCTATGTCAGCAAGGATTAACTGTTCCACCAATAGCTCATCTAAAAGAACTCTCAAGTTAACTATGCTCAGGCTGGAGCATCCATCAGATGGGTGACTGAATGGGAAGTTGTCTTAATGTTAAATTAACTGACAAGATGGGTCATAAAGGTCAAATTAAATGATCTCTATGACCCATCCCATCAGTTAAATTAACCTTGAGGTCCTTGTTTTTTTATTTTATTTTTATATTTTAACACATGTTAAAGAAGGTCTACCGCATTACTTTTTGACAATGTGCGATACGTGGCATATAATTGATCCATTTGACCTGTTTGTGATGGAATAAGTCGTGTGTGTTGTGGGCAAATGGTTGCTAGTATACAACCGTTTGTGATTGATGAATTCATCACCGACGGGTTCCCTAGTGCGGTCCGTGTTTATTTGATCAGCATCTACTTCTTGTGCTAGCTCGATTTTCCTTATATGCTAAGTTTCCATTAATTGATGGCGTTTTATGACCACGCCACCGTTTCCTGCCATTTCTTCACCTGTTTCCCGCCAACCAGTGATATTGCGCATAAACCTTGGCGGCGCACGACGCACGGAGGCAACAAGCGCAGCCTATAGCACATCCATCTTTTGCAAGCATGCCAACCCACCAAAGCGCGCCTTTGCCATCAACCTCGTCGACAAGGAAAACGAGAAGGCGCCACGGCCCGTCAAGGCCGAGGCGCTCCTCGGCAATGTGATGGACAACGTCGTGATGCATGTCATCGCCAGGGTTGATCAGACCCTTGGCGCATGGCGCTTCAGCGCCGCGGATCAAGATAGGCATGTCAGCGTCGAGAGGCTGCAGCTCGCCGCACAACATGATCGATGGCGCACCGCAGAGCAAGCTAGGCGCGTCCGCGCTGATAGGCTGCGGCTTGCCGCATGGCGAGACCGTTGGAGCACCGCAGAGCGAGAGGCGCGGCACGCCGCACAACAAGAGCGGATCCATCGGCGCTTGTATGCTGTCGATAGGGCGTCGCAACTAGGTACATGTCCCGTCAGTATCCCCATTCCTCGCCAAGAGTGGGCAGAGGCCCTCCGCGCTGTATTTGCACCAGAGGCCGGCCGTGCCATACTTGCACCGGACGCACGCCGCACCATTCGCATGGGTCGCGTCGTTCGCCTTATCCGCGGCCCGCTCGATGCCAACGCGCTGGTCGGTAGGGTCAACCGCCTCCTTGGCCTAGGTGTCCACCTGGGCACAATAGAGGAACATGGCTGTTGCATCCTAGAGCTGGTGATCCCCAATGAAATAGCCAACTTGGAGCTCAAGATCACGCTCCAGATGTACCGCGAGCGTGTCAACCGCTTGGACAAACGCCTGCACGAGTTCAGGCAGAGGCAAGAGCTACTGTAGCCAAGGGCTGCTGGTCATGGTCTTATGGACACGTTTTACTTTGTTGAGTCGTTTCGCCGTGGATAGCTATGTATTCACAACAATCATAGTATTGCTCTGTTTATTGCTCTGTTTCAATGTGTGTACTCTGTTTTCCGTTCTTATATGTTCCGTCACAATTTTTTTGTATATACGCTTTCCATTCTGTATATGTGGATGATAACAACTAAATTCAAATTAGTATATAAAATAGATAGAAAATGGAATTCATTAGTTCATCAAACTATGTACGCTTGAGCATGCTTAATGACGGTTGAACTATGCTTGTGTACGTGTACGCTTATTATCTATGTCTGAGTATGTCTGAGTACACTTATTATCTATGTCTGAGTATGTTTGAGTACGCTTATTATCTATGTCTGAGTATGTTTAATCTATGTCTACTTATATCTAACTGTGGTATGTGGATGCAATCAGTTCGGTTGATGGAATCTACCTCCGTCCTTGTTTATTGGTCCCCTTTGTAATTTGTGTTAAATGTTGATCAAAGATTTAACTAACAAAATGTTAGCGCAGGTCAGCAAAAATTATATCGTTGGATGCGTATTTGAACACAGTGTTCAATGATGTAATTTTCGATGACATGCATAAGCATTTATTAGTTAAATATTTGGGCGAAATTTGGTACAAATTACAAAAGTGACCAATAAACCAGGACGGAGGTAGTATGTCGATCACACACGGTTCCCAAAATTGGAACCGTGTGCAATGACTTTCGTTTTGCCTATTGCGTCAATCACACACGGTTGGCTCTAGCAAACCATTGCCTCCAAAATTCTTTGTGGGACAGAAAACCCTCACCATCCAATTCAAAAAAGAAAAAAGAAAACCCTCGCCATCCCCACATCACAAAAACCCTCACCCCCGCCCGCCAGCCCCTGCCTCCGGTCCCCATTGACACCTCCATAAGCTCCTCCACATTTATGCATGGCACCGCCTATCGCGGTGGTAACCACTTAGCTCGACACCTGCCGCCACCGCTAGGCTGCTGACACGCATTTCGCCACCTCCGCTTGCCGCCGCCTATAGCCATCGACTTTCTCGATGCTACTCGCGGTCGACCCAGCTCCGCTCGATTGGGGAATCTGCCATACTATGGGTTCTTTCTCATGGACGATAAGGTAACTAATTTGATGAGATATTATCTCATCTCTTATCCCAGTTCGTCTGCCTCCTTTAATCACCCGGTGGAAATCACCATGAATTCATTTTTATTCGAGCTGATTTGAGGGTTTTCTTTCATTCATAGAGTGTACAGTGTGCCGACACATCAGGACTATGCGACCTCCGCCAGAGATTCCATCTCACCATACCAGATGACTTGAGGATGCACGCGGTATGTTCAATCTCACCCTAAATCGGTTGGCATGGCCTACTTTCGTGAACATATAATAAATATTGCTACATTTGGATAAAAGGTGCCATATGCACCATATACGTCAAAGGGGATTTTTTTTCCCTTCTTCTTTCTATATTAGGCAAATTAATGATGCATTGTTCTTTCGATTACTCTCATATTTTCATGACATCATGTTTACCCTATCTATTTAATTATAGATTTTTGTCCTTCGATTTCAATTGTTGTACAATTCTTTCAGTTTGGGCCAATATTTGCAAGGTACCATATTTTCTTTAATAATTCTACCATTTTCTGTAGCACATCCCTTGCTATGCAACAGATTATGTAGTGCACAATTTTTCCCTTTACATAGATCAAGGCAGCACGATTGTCATACTACACACAAACCATGGATTTACAATCGTTGCTACTATAAGACTTGATGAACATGGTGACTCCTATTTTGGCGCTGGCTTTTGGAAAGAAATTTCTAAGTATTATGTACTGAAAGTTGTCACTAAAATTGCACTTCACATAAAAGGGCCTGGTCATGAGATATATGCTAACTTCCCCGACAAAATCATCCGTCCAGACTTTGTTCGAAGTAAGTTTTCTTTTCAACTATCTGCATGTTGACTTACCCAACAATGTCAAATGAATTGTGTAGTATTTAAGCAACCAATTGTTATTCCCTTTTCTTACTATATTCCTACCTAATAACTTCTAGTTACCAATACACTTTTCTATTGCCCTGTTTTAACTAAATATTCCCTGTACTCCCATTTCTATTAGAAAGCGCCGCTGACAAGGAGACTCCGGTTTTGGAGAATGGGGCTGCCAACAAGTGGAGGAGGGGCGAGCTAGAACCGCAAGCAACTCCAGCAGGCATAGACTTCATCAACAGCCTCCCCGATGATATGTTGAGAGTCATCATCTCCCTGCTCCCAATCAAATATGTGGCGTGGACAACCGTCCTTTCCTTGAGGTGGCACGCCGTATGGAACTCCACCCTCTCGACCTCATCGTCACCCACGAGCACTGCCATGGCTATCACAAAAGCTTGGACGCGTTCTCCAAGATCCTCGGTAGTCACCTTAGCCCAACCAGAGGCCTTAGAATGGGCAAGTTCCGTTCCAACAGCAGGGACCGAGCCAAGCTTGACGACTGGTTCCGATCCCCCGCCCTAGATCAGGTCGAGGAGCTCTGCGCATGCTGCCAATGTCCGTGCTCCGCATCACGCCCATGCTGCATGTCGCCAAGTTCAGGTACTGCACTCGTCGTCGTATGCCTCCCAAACGGTGACATGGAGCACCTGCTCCGTGGCTGTACTACACTCGAGTACCTTCGTCTTCAGGCGATCAATGGGTTGAGTACATTCCACATCACCTCCATGACTCTCCGGACTATTTATGTGTGTTGCTGGTTCGGCAGGAAGACATCACAAAATGTGTACAAGGTATGGTCATTGAGGACACACCTGCACTTGAGAGATTACTTGTACTTGATCAAGTAGGTCCAACAAGAATCAATGTCATTTCTGCGCCAAAATTGACAGTGTTGGGATACTCATGTGACAAATACCCCAAACTTGTTATTGGATCCATGTCCATTCAGGTACAACAGCCGCCTTCCACCTCTCCTTCTACAAATTAACATTATTTCTAATTTTGAAGATGTTTGTTCGTCTGTCATTCAGAAAATGATTCCAATAAGCTTGACCGCGAAACTGCGCACAATGAAGGTCTTGGCACTAGAATCTATCGGCAATAACCTGGAGCAAGTTGTCAGTTTCCTGAGATGCTTTCCGTGCCTGGAGAAGCTATATACCGAGGTGATGTTCCTTTCCCATTAAATGTTAACCATAAGGGATTTTAATTTGTGACACCTTTTTCCAAGTTTACAATGACAATGTACTATGATTTCTGAAGGATTCTTTTGGAGGATTTTAGTGCATACATGTCTCCTTTTCCAAGTTTACAATGACAATGCTTGACCCATATGGTTACAATCCATATGCATTTCTCCTTTGGATTCATCGGTACTAGTTTTCTTAGGGAACCTTTCATCCACTCCAACATCTTGTGAAGATCGAAGATGGCATGTTAATGCCCATGTTAATCATGTCAGATCGAATATGGCATGTTAGTGCATTTTACAAATCCTGCAAACCAAATAGGCATGTAGTAGTGTTCGAAACTACATCTAGACACTAATACGTTTTCTTCTTTTGTAGATAAGATTAGGCCCAGCGGTGGATAATGTGATATAATATAACAATCACGTCGAATTCCTAGATCTGCATCTCTCAGAAATTACTTTGAACTCATACCGAGGGACCTCGCCGGAATTATATTCGCCAGGTTCTTTGTTGTCAGAGCAAGGGTGCTGAAGGTAATGAGGTTTTCCCTACATTTATTTCGCAAAAATGAATGGTTTATTGATCAGCACTGGCGCCTGCGGCGGAATGGAATAGGCTCAAAAAATGCTGAATTTCATTTTGGAACTTCAGATGCCAAAGTAATCGGAACTCATCGTGTCAACCCCATACATGACTTCTCAGTGGCTGACCCCTTTGCAAAAGTTGTGAGGTTTCGAAACCAGACTTAGAAGTGGTAATATTAGTTTGAACCTCTCTGATATCCATGTTCAGCGGATCGGCGCTAGCTTTGCAGTTGATGAGCTGGATTTCATTTCTAATATCAGTTTGAACCTTGTAATCTTCGAATTTGAGCCATATAACTCTGGAATTTGAACCTTGTAATATTTCGAGCTTTTGTGGTACAATCATTGAAATGGCATCGTATGAGACTCGTATATTGGTAGCACTATTTTGACCTTAATTTGCAATGGTCTTAGATTTGATTTTATTAACCATTCTCGAATCTGTTTACCTTGTCGATCTCATAGAACACGATTTGTATAGCTAACTCTACTGCGATCTTCAACATTATTGCACATAGTTAGTTTCTTCCACCATGTGCCCTGTAGAGCGCAGAATTAATTATCACACTCGAGTGTCCATCATCACCCTTCTTTGTAAATTTGACCTCATCACCCACGGGTAAACTTATGACCGAAGTCATTCCACACACTTCGTTTTTACAAAGCTTTTTGCCAATAAACGCCCACGATTTGTCCCTCTTCTAGCCGACATGTGGCAAACCAAGCCGGGCGGGAAGCTTGCACGGTAAACTGCGCGGTAGCGTGGGAACAGGCTCATCGACGATACATTTGGCGCCTCTTCGAGCCCACGCGTGGCCAAACTGCAGTGTGGTGTTTTCAAGCATGCACTGGAATCTTCCGCTATGAACGCCGTGACAAGACATGACAATTACAGGTCGGCTGGCCCCCATTTGTTACAATGGCTATTTAAGCCTGTTGTGTCTCTTGAACCTTTCGATCGCGCCCCACCATTGCAAGAAGCACACCCACCATGACAAGTTCTTAGAGGGTATCCTCCGCGGCTCCAATGGTGCTCCGAGCGGCTGCCGACGACGAGCAGCAGTTCACCATGCATGCCGTGGTGGACACCCACCGAAGGTTCACGGAGCTCCCGGTGGTGTACACCAACAACCCAGTCTGGGTGGAGCACTCCATCCACATCATGGAGTTGTTGCTTGCCGAGGAGAAATACAAGGTGGTTGGGTTCGACCTCGAGTACACCCGCATTCGTGTTGGGTCTCGTACCAAGGTTGCTGTCGCCCATATGTGCATGCGCAACCACATCCTCGCCTACTACAACTACCTGGCCACAAGGCCTTGCGAGCGGTTTGCCAGGTTTGTCAACAGCCCCCACTACATGTTCGCTACTGTGGACATTACCAACAATGTCAAGGTGCTCAAGAATTCAGGCATCGCCTGCCAGAATCTTGTCGACATCCAGGGCCAATAGAAGATCTGGGGCAGCAAGGAGCACGAGAAGGACTCACTTGTTCACCTTGCCGAGGCCATCATTGACCCCTACTACAAAGACATGAAGGATTCTTGCAACAAGGACAAGCGTGCCTGGCACTCGGACTGGATGGAGAAACTCGACAAAGCGCACATCATGTGCGTGGCCAAGGAGGCATACACGTCCTATGACATGTACATGCGGATCGTTGACATAAGGAAGTGCCTCCTTCCCCAAAATAGCTAGGGATCCAGCCAGAAGCACAGCAATGACAAGCGTCATTGCAACAAAGTAGATGATTAGATCCTCGTTTCTCCTAGTTTAGTATGCATGTAGTTGCTTGCTTTGGTGTGTGAAATGTTATGTGTGTAGTCACTTGTGTAATTGTATACTTAATTTGGTTATGCAATGCTGTCTTTTTAAGTATATATATATATATATATGTTGATGCTCTGTAGAAAGAGGAAATCACATTGCACACAGACTAAACAGTGGAACCCGTCGATGATGAATTCATCAATCACTGACAATTGTATACCAGCAATCATTTTCTCACAATACACATGGCTTGTTAACATCAATCGTGTGTGTTGTTATCGATCTTCCCACACATGTCTGATTATAGACTTGTTTGCCGCGTATCACACACATCTTGTTAAGTTGAAACATTTCTGTTCTCTTGGCTCAGTGCAAACAGTTCATCCGACTGAAGTGTATGCCATATATCACACACACCTTCATCTGGCTACCCGTTTATGTTGTTCCGCCTCATCACAAACGGTTCATCCGAGTGAACCGTATGCTATACATCGCACACGCCTTCATCTGGCATCCCGTTTCTTTTGTTCCTCTTCATTGTAAACAGTTAATTGAACTGAACCATATGCCCTGAATCGCACACGCAACAAAAATCTGAACCGTGTTTGATGCATCCGTCATCGCAAACCTTTTCACCCTTTCGACGATTTTTTACACCACCGTTTGCGATTATTGCATCGCACACAATTTCGTCAAAGGGTCTCTGATCGTAGTGTCGCGTTAGCAGCATCCTGCAGTAGTGGAGGAAGAGAACAAAGGTAGGTTTAGAGAAAGTTTTGTCAAGGCTGAAGAATATTTGAAGATGCGGGATAAAAAGAGGAAGGTGGAGAATGAGCTCAGATTTTTTAAATTAGACTTTGCTAAGATGGTGTTGGCGAATGAGGAGGCACTTTCCAGTTGGACAGTGCAAAACATGTTCTTACTAAAATGAAAGCAGAGGTGGATAAGCCGTGCCTGGATGATCTCGATTAGGGAAATGTATATATTGTTCTAATATTTTTCTTATGAAGTTGAACTAGCTATATGCTGTACTGTGCTGTTTTCAGGTAGCTATCGTACTTTGATGTTAAAATATATTTATGTTCCTGATATGAAATTGGCAAACAACTGTTCGATGTGAAATGTGAATTTGCGTAATACTGGAATTATTAATTGTAAACTAATAAACCTGCTAAATGGGTCATGGAACTTTGCAAACGGTTCTGGTAGTAAAAGCTCTTGTGATGGATAGCCCAATGTCACACAGTTTTCTTCATCAAATCGTGTGTGATGTAGTTGATAAAATCAAACGGTTAACCAAGGCAGAGTGTGTGTGTGATAGTTACACCTTTCACACACGAGCCTATTTATAAAACTGTGTGTGATGTACATACAAACGGAAACGTTTTCCCTAGATTGACTGTGTGGGATGTACATAAGAACGGAAAAGTATTCCTTGGGTTGACTGTTTGTGATATACATACGAACGGAAACACTTTCCCTGGATTGACTGTGTGAGATATACATAAGAACGGAAACGTATTCCTTAGATTGACTGTGTGTGATGTACATAAGAACGGAAATGTTTTTCTAGAATTCACCGTGTGGGATGTACATACGAACAGAAACGATTGGGTTTCAATGCGTTGCCCAATCGCACACGAGCTCATTTTGCCCTAGCCTGTGTGCTAGGAGGGCCTATCCCCAACGGTTTCTGGGTCGTGTGGGAAGGACCCCCCTATCACCCACACTCACTTGGCGATGGTTCCAAATGCCGTCGTGAAAAGGGGTTAATAACCGTTTGTATGGCACCGACGCGTACCAGTGTATGTAGTGAAAGCGGTTTGCGAAAAAGAAGTAAATCGTTCAAGCCTACCTATTTATATGGTGTGGAGAAGATAAGGTTCTTGGCTTATTGATATCATCTATTGGTGCCTGACTAATTAATGAACTTTCTAGCTGTGTCGATGACGACAAGAAGAAAAGCTTCTTTGACGAGGTGTGTCTTCGGTTGTATCCTTGAAATATTTCACTACTTATGTTGGAGGGATGATGGATGAGGATCTCATACTTGCAAGGGGTATTTACTAAAAAATTACTAAAAATATATCACTACTTTATTGTGACAAGTTTTTATATAAGGCACATGCTAGCTTGTGTGTTAGTTGCTTTATGTTCGAAGTCAATGGGATTTCATATGCACAAGTGTGTAAGAAAGTAAATATTATTCTGTTCCTACTAAAGTTTTCATTGTGCAGGTTTGCTGACTTAATTCAAGCTATCTTGGTGGACTAACATCATACATCCAGAATTCCAAAAGGCTTTTGGTAGATTCCAAGGCAGGATAAAATCCATAAGAAGTTTTCACACTAGTAGAAAACAGAGCTTTGGTCCTGGCCAGATCAGAGCTTTAGACCCGGTCGAGTTACGAACCAGGACTAATGGGTGCATCGGTCTCAAATCGAGTGGCCAGGGAGCCGGCCTGGCCTTAGCTGGCACTAGTCCCAGTTCGTCTGACCCCTTTAGTCCCGGTTCCAGACACGAATCGAGACTAAAGGTCCTCACTCCTGGCGCAACCACATTAGTCCCGGTTGGTGGGTGGAACCGGGACTAAAGGTCAGTCTTCTGTCCCGGTTCTAGCCACCAACCGAGACTAACGAGATGCCTATATATATATGCTCGTCCCTGCCCACTCACTCTGTTTTTGGCCAGCCGGCGTTTGGGAGGTGTGTGCTGCTCTGCTGTCACCTCCTATGCACATGAGGTGTTCGATGAAATGCCCGAGCCACACTTAAGCTTTCTCCTCTACAAGCTCAACCTCCAAGCTCCATTTCCCCGCAAGATTTGTCTAGGTGGTGATTTGTCCCGTCCCATCCCCATTCTCACCATCGTCGATCGCCCGTGCCGATCTCGTCCTCGGCACCACCATGGTGAGCCTCTTGTTCTTATCTTCTTTGTAAAAGAAAACATTCTTACTTGTATGATTTAGATAGCTACTCGTATAATTTTCTTACTTTTATTATTGTTTGTTATTCTATAGCGCCATGGTTTTCATATCCGCCCAGTCGGCTCTCGTCCGGTCTATGATTCGGATGTGGTATATTGTCTTTTATAACTATTTATTTCATTTAGTGTTTATGAAAATTATGCCGACCAGCGTGACATAGATGCTTTTATCTAGGAGGTATGTGAACCGAAAATTCCAACCTACCCTCTTGTCGAGAGGTTAAATTTGGTTGAAAAAGAAAACAATTATTTGAAAGAAAAATTGAAAACAATTGAAGAGGAGAATATGAAATTGGAGTTGCATGTTGCCGATGTCGTCAACGATCACAAGATCCAAGTGGATGAATGCGTTTGAAGATTAGAAAGATTAGAAAATATGCCACTAATAATGAGGCTTGGTATTATTATGTTATTGGATCAATTGTTACCTTAGTTGAAATTATGATCGCATTTGTTGTTGCACTTAAATGTTTTGCATAGTTGTATGTTAGTTTCACTGTATGTTGTTCTATGAGAATTATGTATGCACTTTATGTATTTATTTTTTCAGTAATAAAAGTTGATCACTACTGTACTTTGGTTTTAATGTGATGATGAACTTGTATTAATTTGGCCACATCTCTATTCATGATGTTCTGTAATGGTTTTTGATATTGAAAGTGCAACTATCCCTAGGTGGTTTTGGTAATTCATAACAACATATAGCTCATTGAGCTAATGCTATTCCAAGACTATTATTCCAGGAAAGCTCAATGAATGGCATGGCATGGATGATGAAAGTGGATCCCTCAAAATATCAAGGACAAAGGATTGGCTCAAGCTCAAAAGCTCAAGACTCTTCATTTTACATTTTAGTGATCCAAGATCACATTGAGTCTATAGGAAAAGCCAATACTATCAAGGAGGGATGAGGTGTTGCTTAATGAGCCTCTTGCTTGAAGTGCTTAGTGATATGCTCCAAATACTCTCAACTACTTTCTTACATCCTCATATGACCTAAACCCAATGTCAAAATCGGTCACATCGATTCTTTCTATCCGGCGCCACCGAGTTCAAATGTCATAGCCACTGCCACAAACCCTAGGCAAATCGGTCTCACCGATAGGGATCTCGGTCTCACCGAGATGGGATTGTAATCTCTCTGTTTCCCTTCATAACATTTCGGTCTAACCGAAGTGAGCGATCTGTCCCACCGAGATTGCAATGTAAACTCCCTGTTTCCCTTTCGTAACATTTCGGTCTCACGGAAATAAGCGAATCGGTCCCACCGAGTTTACCTGACCAACTCTCTGGAAAGCTTATTACCAAAATCGGTCTCACCGAGTTTGTGTAATCGGTCTTACCGAGATTACGTTATGCCCTAACCCTAACCATATAGGTCTTACTGAGTTGCATGTCGGTCCCACCGAATATCCTAACGGTCACTAGGTTTACTAAACCGGTCCGAGCAAGTCTGTTGAATCGGTCCCACCGAGTTTGGTAAATTGTGTGTAATGGTTAGATTTTGTGTGGAGGCTATATATACCCCTCCACCTCCTCTTCATTCGTGAAGAGAGCCATCAGACTGAACCTACACTTCCAGCATACATTTTCTGAGAGAGAACTACCTACTCATGTGTTGAGGCCAAGATATTCCATTCCTACCATATGAATCTTGATCTCTAGCCTTCCCCAAGTTGCTTTCCACTCAAATCTTCTTTCCACCAGACCAAATCCTATGAGAGAGAGTTGAGTGTTGGGGAGACTATCATTTGAAGCACAAGAGCAAGGAGTTCATCAACAACGCACCATTTGTTACTTCTTGGAGAGTGGTGTCTCCTAGATTGGCTAGGTGTCACTTGGGAGCCTCCAACAAGATTGTGGAGTTGAACCAAGGAGTTTGTAAGGGCAAGGAGATCGCCTACTTCATGAAGATCTACCGCTAGTGAGGCAAGTCCTTCGTGGGCGACGGCCATGGTGGGATAGACAAGGTTGCTTCTTCGTGGACCCTTCGTGGGTGGAGCCCTCCGTGGACTCGCGCAACCGTTACCCTTCGTGGGTTGAAGTCTCCATCAACGTGGATGTGCGATAGCACCACCTATCGGAACCACGCCAAAAACATCCGTGTCTCCAATTGCGTTTGAATCCTCCAAACCCTTCCCTTTACTTTCTTGCAAGTTGCATGCTTTAATTTCCACTGCTCATATACTCTTTGCATGCTTGCTTGAATTGTGTGATGATTGCTTGACTTGTCCAAATATTGCTAAAATCTGCCAAACTCTAAAATTGGGAAAAGGTTAAGTTTTTAATTGGTCAAGTAGTCTAATCACCCCCCCTCTAGACATACTTCAAGGTCCTACAAGTGGTATCAGAGCCTTGGTCTCCATTTGCTTTGATTTCCATAGCTTTTGGTGGTCATAGCCTTGGTTTCACAACCTAGGAGAGTATGGCGTCTAGTGAGGGAAATTATCACCGTAGAGGTCCTTACTTTGATGGTACTAATTTTGCTAGTTGGAAGCATAAGATGAAAATGCATATTCTCGGACATAACCCCGCCGTTTGGGCAATTATTTGTATTGGCTTGCAAGGTGAATTCTTTGATGGGAGAGAGCCGAACCGTGAAGCTAATGCGGATGAATTGAAGATGTTGCAATACAACGCTCAAGCTTGTGATATCCTCTTCAACGGATTGTGCCCCGAAGAATTCAACAAAATCAGCCATCTTGAGAATGCAAAGGAAATTTGGGTACTTTGATTGATATGCATGAAGGTACTGACTCCGTCAAGGAATCCAAGTTGGATGTGCTCCAAAGTCAGCTTGACAAGTTCAAAATGAAGGATGGTGAAGGTGTCGCTGAAATGTACTCTAGGCTTTCTCTTATCACAAATGAGATTGCCGGCTTAGGGAGTGAAGAGATGACCGACAGATTCATCATCAAGAAGATCCTAAGAGCATTGGATGGAAAGTATGATACCGTGTGCACATTGATCCAAATGATGCCAAATTACAAAGATCTCAAGCCAACAGAAGTCATTGGAAGAATTGTTGCTCATGAGATGTCAATCAAGGATAAGGAGGAACTTCACAACAAGTCAAGTGGTGGTTACAAAGCCTCATGTGAAGCCCCCACATCATCAAGTGAGAAACAAACCTTCAATGAAGAATTGAGCTTAATGGTGAAGAACTTCAACAAATTTTACAAGAGTAGAAGCAAAGAAAGAAGCTCTAAGTCAAGGTCCTACAATGACAAAAGATCTTCTAGTCGAGAGCGAAATTGCTATAATTGTGGGAGACCCAGCCACTATTGCAAACAGTGTACGACACCCTACAAAAGAAGAGAAGATTCTCCAAAAAGAAGAAGCAAAAGAGAAGAATCACCACCAAGAGAGAGGAGGAGTAGAGATGATCGTTATGAATGAAGACCCTCCCGGAGAAGCAAGGATTTGGAAAGGAAGGACAAGTCATCAAGGAGCTACACAAAACAAAGACATCAAGCTCATGTTGGTGAATGGGTATCCGGCTCCGACTCCGACAATCACTCCGAGAGAAGCTATCACTCTGACTCCGAATATACTCAAGATGAAGGTGTTGCCGGTCTAGCACTTGTGTCAACCAACTCCTACGACATATTTGACTCACCAAATGAAGGATTGGAAGATGCTTCATGGCCAAAGGTCCAAAGGTAACACATCCCGAGTATGTTGATTTCAATAGTGATGAAGATGACTTGCTAGGTGATGATGATTTACTTGTTGACAACTCTAGTGATGAATACTATGATGAAACGTCAATTAATCATGCTAATCAAGATAAAACGAATGACAATGATAAGGAGAAGATTGAGCTTATTACTAAAGAACTAAACACTCTTAAGTTAGCTCATGAAACTATCTTCGAAGATCATCGAGAACTTTTAAGGGCTCATGAGAAGTTACGCTTTGAAAAGCTCAATCTTGAGCAAGAGCATGAGTTCTTAAAAGCAATCAATGACGATCTCCGTAAGAAAAGTTCTTCTTACATTGACAAGCGTTTACTCTTATCTACTTATATGCCTCAAGTCAAGTCTAGTAACAAGAACAAGAAAGATCCTTCCTCTAGTTGTAACAATAATAATGCCAAATCCAATATTGTTGCTTCTAGTAGTTCTCTTGATTCCACTAATGATTCTCTTAGCCAAGTTACACTTGAGCAAGAAAATAGCTTATTTAAGGGAATTATAGAGAAAGGTGTATACAAGAGCCTTGCCGGGAGTAAGCAATTCGAGGAAATTGTACACAAGCAAGGAAGGCACCGGAAGAATCAAGGTGTTGGTTTTGAACGAAAGTTCAATGCCAATGGAGTTGAGTGGGAAGAAGATCAATACCCCAAGACAAAGTTTGTTCCTCAAAAAGAGAAGTATGATCCTACTTCCTTCAAGGGAACACAAGCACAAGATGATCTTCCACCACAAGACCACAAGAACAAAGGCAAGGACAAGCTTCAAGAGGAGATTGATGCATTTGAAGAAGCACCCAAGGCCTTGGTCAAGTGGGTTCCCAAGACTACGTCAAGTTCTACTTCATCAAGTACAACTACAACTCCAAGGATTCCCATCAAGATGATGTGGATCCCGAAGAAGAAGAACTAGAGAGTTCTTGAGGGTGACTCCGCCAACATTCTTCACTCATATCATTATGGCAAGGACAAGTGCAATCAACTTCCACATCTTGCACTAGTTCAAGGAGTCACAAACCCTCATGTTGGTAAGGCAAGGGACAAGGTAACCTAATGATTTCATGGACATCATCTTGTGTATGCATCACTCTATGTCTATGGATATTCTTGTTTGTTCCTTGTGGGACTAACCCATGTAGGTATGTTGAAAGTGCAACTCACTTCAAAGGATTGCTCCAAATGATCTACATCAACATTAAGCATCCACATCTTCAACACCTACATGAAGTCATCATCGACAAAACCCAAGGTTAGTTCATCCCTCTAAAAGGGGATCTCACATCTAGGGGGAGCTTAACTCTAAGAATTGAGTCAAAGCAACTCTAATGGTGTGAACACATCAATGCATTATGTAAAAGTGGTAACCCCACTTGAGCTTAAACGATGAGTATGACCTATGATCAAATGTTCTCATTTGACTCCTAAGTCAATATACTCATATATAGATGACCTAGTCATCGCCAATTGTTTGATAGATGCTAGAATTGGTTGTGCATGCTTTGCCACATGTTTCATTTGCCATTCTATTGTGTGAGCATGTTAGTTGCATATTTTACTCATTCAAGGACATCCACTTGTTGCTTTGATTGTTTGGGTTCTTTTTCTTTTTGCCAAGTGGATGGACAAGAATGCCTAAGAACCTTCTCTAGCTATCTATGCTTTTCTCGTCTCAAACTCTATTCATGCTACATCACAAAAGTTGATCAAGTCAGATTCGAACCACTCTGTGTGAGGAGCACTCGGAGTCCCCGATTCGTCATAGACTTAAACTTCCAAAACTTCTTTGTGATTCTTGGTCTGACCGATTCCTCCATTTCGGTCCTACCGAGATCACTAAGTCGGTCTAGGTTTTCAATCTCGGTGCAACCGATTTGAACTTTTCGGTCACACCAAGTTGCTGTAACTGTATACAGTTATGCATCTCGGTGCCACCGAGTTGTTCCACTTGATCACACCGACAGGGTTGGGCTATATATACTCACGGGCAAAAATTTGGAAATTTCTCCAAACCCCTTCGCCCGCGCATAGCTCGCTTTGCCTCCAGGGTCTCCGGATCGTCTCCTCATCGCCAGCCGCCTCCTGTCGCTGGTCTCCGCCGCAGTCAACAGAATTCACCCCCGCCGTTGCCGCCGTAGCGAGTTCATCACCAAGCTAGGGTATGGACTCGATCACAGTGCTATCGTCGTATGATTCCTAGAACATTGTGTTCATTATGATTCTTTCCACGATTGAAACACTCCTATCCAGTCAATACAATCCTTAGAATAGATGCAATTTGAAAATTTAGGGTTAGTGTCGGTGTCAAAACCGGCGGATCTCGGGTAGGGGGTCCCGAACTGTGCGTCTAGGCGGATGGTAACAGGAGACAAGGGACATGATGTTTTTACCCAGGTTCGGGCCCTCTCGGTGGAGGTAAAACCCTACTCCTGCTTGATTGTTATTGATGATATGGGTATTACAAGAGTTGATCTACCACGAGATCAGAGAGGCTAAACCCTAGAATCTAGCCTATGGTATGATTATTATATCTCCTACGGACTAAAACTCTTCGGTTTATATAGACACCGGAGAGGGCTAGGGTTACACAGAGTCGGTTACAATGGGAGGAGATCTTCATATCGTATCGCCAAGCTTGCCTTCCACGCCAAGGAAAGTCCCTATCCGGACACAGGACGGAGTCTTCAATCTTGTATCTTCATAGTCCGGGAGTCCGGCCAAAGGTCATAGTCCGGCCATCCGGACACCCCCTAATCCAGGACTCCCTTAGTAGCCCCTGAACCTGGTTTCAATGACGACGAGTCCGGTGTGCAAATTGTCTTCGGCATTGCAAGGCGGGTTCCTCCTCCGAATACTTCATAGAAGATGTTGAACACAAGGATAGTGTCCGGCTCTGCAAAAATAAGTTCCACATATCACCGTAGAGAGAATAATTTCCGCACAAATCTAATCTACTGACGTACTCCACAGCGTGACATCATGCCACGGTCAAGCCTTTACTCGGATTGTTTTACTGTTCCACCTCAGCGTGTTTAGCGAGGCGGTTTCCTTGGCACGTCTTGTCGAAGCAGAGATTGTGTCCCCTTATTCCGGGATTCTCATCAATACGGGCGTGGGTAACCCAACTGCGCCATTAACCGTGACGCTTGGGGGATAAGCGAGTTTTATTAGGCCGGTGGGGGCTCGTAGTTTCGGCCGCCCATATAAGGGGATAAGGATCTACCCTTTCCATTTACGCCTTCTTCCTCCTGTGCTTATCCGTCCCTGCGTACTCGAGCTCCAACGCCCAAGCCCGCACTTCCCACCTCAACCTTCTCCAATCATGTCTGGAGCGGGAGGTAGATGGATGGCCTCCTCCGTTACGGAGGGGCAAATCAAAAAGTTGAGGAAGGCCAGATACTTGTCTGACGACATCGCGCACTGGCTTCCAGATGAGGGGCAACTCATCCCCACCCCAGGCCCCATGAGAGGGTTGTTTTTCTTCCCCACTTCCTCCGCGGACTGGGTTTTCCTCTTCACCCGTTCGTCCGGGGGCTCATGTTCTACTACGGCCTGGACTTCCACGATTTGGCCCCGAACTTCATCCTCAACATCTCGGCGTTCATCATCGTGTGCGAGGCTTTCCTCTGCATCCAGCCCCACTTTGGCTTATGGCTGAAGACTTTTAATGTCAAGCCAAAAGTAGTGGGCGGCCACCAAGCGGAGTGCGGAGGTGCCATGGCGGGCTGGATGGCCAACGTCCTATGGCTCGAGGGCTCCTCTGTGGAGACAATAAAGGGATCGCAATTGGGATGGTTCTACATCACCGAGCCGCGTGACCCCAAATGGGCGGCGGCCCCCGAATTCCGATCTGGTTTCCCCACACGGCTTACTTCCTGGAAAGAGATGGGCCTGACATGGGGAGATTCGGAAGAGCTGACCGGACTCCAAGCCTGCGTCCAAAAGCTGGTGAACAAGAATCTCAAGCTTGTCAACGTAGTCCAGGTCATGCTCATACGCCGGATCCTCCCGTGCCAACAACGGGCCTTCAAATTGTGGGAGTGGGATCCGGCACATCACCAAACCTTGAGCGGGCTCTTCGACACTACGTACGAAGATGCCTGGAGGGTGCTGTTCAAGGGCGCCGAGGCTCCCGCATCCGCTACCGAAGATCGCGGATTCAGCTCGCGGCGTAAAGCCAACGAGGTAAGCTATTTCACCCTTTACAGGACACTGTTTCATAGTTTGACACTACGCGGGATCTAAACTCCCTCACCTTTGACAGGTCTGGCTGAGGAAGGTCGAGCAGGTTGACTGTCCGGATCCTTTGCCAGAAGACCCAGCGGACGCCCGCTTGACGGGGCTGCTGGTTCCGGCACCTCACCTGGTGCCGGAGAAGAAGGCCAAGAAGAAGGCCACGGGAACCCGAAAGAGTTCCTGTCGTCAGGTGTTATCAGACTCATCATCTAATGACTCCGGGGCGGACTCCTCCCGCCAAGACAAGGAGGAGAATAAAGAGGCTTCTCCCCCATCAGGGGGAGAGAAGAAAAGGAAGGCCTCCCCAACTGGGGAGGCCGGAGGGTCCAAGAAGGGAAGGACCCTTCCTCCGGACTACTCCACCAACACCAACGACGACGAAGAGGAGTGGCCCTCGAGGGCCAAGCCCCTGGCGAGATTGTAAGTGTCCGGATTCCAAAATAACTCATGATTTTTTATTTGTCGCATAATGTCTTCTAACGCCGAATACAACCATGTAGCCCGCCCAAGGATGAGTTTCCCGCTTCGTCGAGCGGCTCCTTGGGTTCGTCGGATGTGAATAGTACTTCACTTCCGACGGCCTCCTCCCCTCGCGACGCAGAAGATGCCACAGCGGAGTCCCGAAAGGGGCCCAACCAGGAGGAGGTGGTCCCGGAGGCACCACAAGGCAACCTCCCAGACACCGGGCGCAAGGGGGCTAAAACCCCAGAGTGCTATAAGTCCGGCCCTGTGCCGAACTCCGTCCTGGAACCTTTAGTGGTTCCGGAGTCTTGTGGGCGGCCCCTTCACAAGAAGGGCAAGACTGCAATGCCGGCGGCCTCCATCCAACCGGAGGCGCCGGATAATCCGCTGGAGGCGCTTAACGGCGCCTCCGTCGACGAGGAGCATCGCACTGTTATGAGTGGTGATCCGAAAAGTTCAGTCCACCAAGAGGGGGCTGACTGAAGCCTGTACCAGCCTTCTAACAGGCTTTGAGGTAAGTTTTTAGGATATGTAAGAATATTACCGCATAGACAGTAGCCCCTGATGCTCAGTTTGGCGTTTGGAAAGAAAAGCCGAGCTGAGGATCTAAAAAGATATACGCAGGAGTCTAACATAAATGTGTCAATATGGGAATGCAGGTTGCGGTGCTAACCTCTACCGCACTGACTGTGGAGGTCAATGCATTGAAGCAGAGCCTCGAGCGGTCCGAGAACAAGCTCGGCCGTGCCAAGAAGCAGCTCGAGGACAAGGAAGGTAAGTGATACCTTATTAAAGTAGTACCTTATAGAAAAGGATTTGGTTGCAAAAAATGACAGGAATAACATGGGTGTCGCAGGGGCCACGAATGAGGTGGCGACCCTGAAGGAGGTGGTGTCCAAGGCCGAAAGCAGTGCGGCCTTGGAGCGCACCGAGCGAGAGAAGCAAGAGGTGCGGGTGGCGGAGGTGCGGCAAGAGCTCCAGACTCTCATGGAAAAACACGAGGGCTTGGAGCGTGACTCGAAGACTCGAGAGTCCGAGCTTGCCTCGGCTCTTGAGAGTGCCAAAGCCGCCAAGGCCGAAGCCCAAAAAGCCCTCCAGGAAATTGAGGCGATAAAGAAGATAGCGGTGGGTAAGGCCTTCTTCATGCAAAGCAAGCACGTGGAAGTGAATTACCTGTTACTTACCCAAATCCGGAGCTCTCCAGGAGCTTTCGCAGATCTGCCCCGCAGTGTGTCCGATGCTGCCGCATTCTACCGGGCCGAGGAAGGAAGCTCGACGGAGAAGGTATTCTGGTCTCAGTATGCTGAGGCCGGACGTCCGGTGCCCCTTAGCGACCAGCTGAAGCAGCTGGTCCAGCTCCACAAGGTGGCCGAACAGGCCATGAAGGGTCTCATAGTTCGGCTGTGGCCTAAGGGGGTGATGCCTGGGAGCTACTTCGGTTTGGTGCAGCGGCTGGTGGACGCCTGTCCATGGATTGAGGTTGTCAAGCACTCCGCCTGCGTTGAGGGTGCCCGGCGGGCCCTTGCCCGTGCTAAAGTGCACTGGGGCAAGTTGGACGCGGAGAAGCTTGTGACGGACCCGCCACCGCCGGGCAAGGAGTATCGCACGCCCGAGATGTATTATAAGGGCGTCCTGAAGGGTGCCCGCATTATAGCGGGTGTGTGCTCCAAAGATGTAATTTTTGAGTAGACTCGCATGTTGTTATCCTGTGCGCTGAAAACTTTGTTCATGTGCGCTAAGCAACGCTTGTTAATTTAAAATATTACCTTCTGTGCGGCCGTTGATCAAATCGGAGAGATGCAAGTCGTCGGCTTCTACCCCCATGCCATGAGTGCTGGGGTGTTCGGGATAAACCTGAGCGCTCTTGTTCCCATTATTGGGTCCATCTAGGGAGGCGCTCAGCACAACGAACCAGGCCATCGGACTTATAATGCTTTATCACTCTCACTTAGCCATAGAATTCTATAATTTTAAATTTTGGCGAAGCCCCTAGTATTCGGAAGACCGAGTTCGGGGCGCTATCCACGCCTAGGCCAGATAACTCCGGCTCCTCGCTCTAAGCGGCATAAGTCTTTAAGGACTCGAAAATCCTCGCGAACAGCGACCGATCTCTCGCACTATCATGACGGTCAGTTTTAGCTTTCTCTACTGAGGTGTTAACCCAACTCAACTGGGACACAATCGCAGTAGTTCTCCCAGCGCTACCTTAGCCAACAATGCGGAACATAAGGTACCTAAACATGGGAGCCGGACAAACCCAACTATTGACCCAAGACATGATTCAGAGCCGATGCATATAGTGTTATAAGTTCGGGGTGCCGCACTCATGGGAGTGTTCGGTCTTTGCACACCATATTATGGGGTACTTGAGCCCCTGGTGTATTGGCCGTACCAAAGTGTACGGTTGCATAATGTCATGATTGAACATATTTGTATAAAAAATAGATGAATACAATAATAGATAAGAGCTATGTATTGTTTATTAAAAAGAGTTGCTATGAAAGCAGAACGATACAAATAGTGCGATAAGCAAGGGATGGGATTATTTGACATGTCCCCCTCCAGGGGCAAGCTGCAGGTCTTTAAGTAAAAACAGGTATTTACGTTATAGAGACCACCTGGACATTCGATGCAGCTTGTTCTCGCCCTGGCTGTTGCATCGTGTGTTCGGCAAGTGTACTGCCGGACAGGTCCTCCGAATAATTGGGTCATGAAAGTATATAATAATAAAAGAAAACGGCAGAATAGGGAGCCCCTAAGTGCGGTTGAGCCGCATCCTGGGCATGCCGTAGTTGTGCCCCTCCCCTTATGCCCATGGTATTTTCAAAGCGTAATTATGTACGCGTGGTACCGATATCACCATCTGGCGAGGGATGGGGTTGGGGCCGCACTGCTATGCTCACTCGGATCGTGCCAGCCGACTTTGTTGGAGGTTGCTTCGGGGGCGCTTGACGTTGTCCGGACGTTTAACACCCAGATTGGGGAGCGGCCTTGAGAGGCTGCTCTGTACTTCCGCCGCCAGGGCCGCTGTGTGCTCCTCCGTTCGGAGAGAGCGTTCAGTGTTTCCATTTACCGTAATGACTCCGCGAGGACCTGGCATCTTGAGCTTGAGATATGTGTAGTGCGGCACCGCATTGAATTTTGCAAATGCGGTTCGTCCGAGCAGGGCGTGATAGCCACTGCGGAATGGGACTATGTCGAAGATTAACTCTTCGCTTCGGAAATTATCCGGGGATCCGAAGACCACTTCGAGTGTAACCGAGCCTGTACAGCTGGCTTCTACACCTGGCATGATGCCTTTAAAGGTTGTCTTTGTGGGTTTAATCCTTGACGGCTCTATACCCATTTTGCACACTGCATCCTGATAAAGTAGGTTCAGGCAGCTGCCGCCGTCCATGAGGACTCTAGTGAGGTGAAATCCGTCAATGATTGGGACTAGGACCAAAGCGGCGAATCCGCCGTGACAGATGCTAGTGGGGTGGTCCCTTCGATCAAAAGTGATCGGGCAGGAGGACCATGGGTTGAACTTTGGGGCGACTGGCTCCAACGCATAGACGTCCTTGAGGGCACGCTTCCGTTCCCTTTTGGGGATGTGGGTTGCGTATATCATGTTCACCGTCCGCACTTGCGGGGGAAGCCCTTCTGTCCTCTGTTGTTCGGTGGCCGGGGCTCCTCCTCGTCATCGCTACACAGCCCCTTGTCTCTGGTTTCGGCACTTAGCTTGCCTGCCTGCTTGAACACCCAACAATCCCTGTTGGTGTGGTTGGCTGGTTGTTCGGGGGTGCCGTGTATCTGGCACAAGCGATCGAGTATCCGGTCTAGGTTGGACGGGCCCGGAGGGTTTCTTTTGAATGGCTTCTTCCGTTGACCGGGTTTAGAGCCTCGGAATCCGGCATTGACTGCCGTATCCTCAGTATTGTCGCCATTAATGCGGCGCTTGTGCTTGTTGCGATGTGACCTGGCATTGTTGTCCTTGGTATCCAAATTGCCAGGGCTCTTGGTTATGTTATTGCTACGAGCCAGCCAGCTGTCTTCGCCCACGCAAAAGCGGGTCATGAGTGTCGTGAGGGCTGCCATAGATTTCGACTTTTCCTGTCCTAGGTGCCGGGCAAGCCATTCCTCTCGGATGTTGTGCCTGAAGGCTGCAAGGGCCTCGGCGTCCGAACAGTCGACTATTTGATTTTTCTTGGTTAGGAACCGTGTCCAGAATTGTCTGGCCGATTCCTCAGGCTGCTGGATTATGTGGCTTAGGTCATCGGCGTCTGGTGGTCACATGTAAGTGCCCTGGAAGTTATCGAGGAATGCGGATTCCAGGTCCTCCCAGCAACTAATTGACTCTGTTGGCAGGCTGTTAAGCCAATGTCGAGCTGGTCCTTTGAGCTTAAGCGGGAGGTATTTGATGGCATGTAGATCATCACCACGGGCGATGTGCATATGAAGGAGATAATCCTCGATCCATACCGCGGGATCAGTTGTGCCATCGTATGATTCGATGTTTACGGGTTTAAAGCCCTCGGGGGTTTGATGATCCATTACTTCGTCTGTGAAGCACAGTGGGTGTGCGGCGCCCCTATATTGGGCTATGTCGCGACGCAGCTCGGATGAGCTTTGTCTGTTGTATTCGGCCTGGCCGTATTTATCATATCCGGTGTGACGGTTATCGTCCCGTGATGTGGGGCGCCCACGCGATCCGTAGATCGATCTTGTTTGCCTTGCCTTATCCTCCAATATGTCTCGCAAGTCTATTGCGTTTCCCCGTGCTCTGGTATTTTTAGAGCGATGCCGGGGTGCGGCTTGGTTTGAGGGCCGAAAGGCCTCTCTGTCGCGGCCACGGGGTGGCCGATCGGACGCATCATACGCTACTAATGTAGGTTTAGTTGCTTCCTCCTATAGTTGGGGTAGCAGCCTGCGCTTTGGGTAACTCTTGGAGGGGCGTTCGAGTTTATACTCTTTGGCTGCCAGGACTTCGGTCCATCTGTCGGCTAGCAGGTCTTGGTCAGCTCTAAGCTGCTGCTGTTTTTTCTTGAGGCTGCTTGCCGTGGCCATAAGCCTGCGTTTGAAACGTTCTTGGTCGACAGGATCCTCTGGCACGACGAATTCGTCGTCGTCGAGGCTTGCCTCATCTTCGGAGGGAGGCATATAATTATCGTCCTCGACCTCTTTGTCTGCCGCTCTCTCATGAGGGCTCCCTCCTTCGTCCTCCCGCGCTGAATCCTGCTGGAGGGGGTTGTCTTCGGCACTGTCCGGGGTGTTGACATCTCCGGTGCCGGATTCGCCGTTCTTGCTTTGGCGGGATTTAGAACGGCGCCGCTAACGTCGGCGCTTGGGTTGCTTCTTGGAGGGGTCATCCTCCGCTTTTTCATCTCCATCCCCTGCTTTGGGGGTGTCCACCATGTATATGTCATATGACGAGGTGGCCTTCTAGTGCCCTATAGGTGCTGGTTCTTGGTCGTCTCCTTCATCGGCGTCCATACCGTCGATGTCTTCGGAGTTGAAGTCTAGCATGTCGGTTAGATCATTGACAGTGGCTACGAAGTGGGTGGTGGGTGGGTTTCGAATTTCCTCGTCGTCCGTATCCCAACCCTGCTGACCATAGTCCGGCCAGGGCTCTCCTGACAAAGAGAGAGACTATAGTGAATCCAGGATATCGCCAAAGGGCGAGTGCTGAAAGATGTCCGCGGCGGTGAACTCCATGATCGGAGCCCAATCGGGTTCGATCGGAAGGGGTGCGGAGTATTCGGAGTCTGGAACAGAGTCCGGCACCTCGGAGTCATGGGCCTTGCAAAGGACTAGGCTGGTATTTGCCTCTATCGCTGTAGATATCGTGGCTCCCGAGGCGGCGTCCAACCGTCCGTCCCCGACTAGCACAGTAGGCTCCGAGCTAATGGTCGGAGCGAACACCTGAGGGGCACTCTGGGCGCTGTCTGGCGGCAGAGCTAGATCATGCCCATCGAGACAGTGCGGCACGCTCGGTCGTGGCTCGAATCCGTCAAAGATCAAGTCCCCATGGATGTCGGCCGTGTAGTTTAAGCTTCCAAACCTGACCTGATGGCCAGGGGCATAACTTCCGGTCTGCTCCACATGGCCAAGCGAGTTGGACCGCAGTGCGAAGCCGCCGAATACGAAGATCTGTCCGGGAAGAAAAGTCTCACCCTGGACCGTGTCATGGTTGACGATCAAAGACGCCATCGGGCCTAAAGGTGACGACACAGAGGAACTCTCAATGAAAGCACCAATGTCGGTGTCAAAACCGGCGGATCTCGGGTAGGGGGGCCTGAACTGTGCGTCTAGGCGGATGGTAACAAGAGACAAGGGACACGATGTTTTTACCCAGGTTCGGGCCCTCTCGGGTTAGGTAAAACCCTACTCCTGCTTGATTGATATTGATGATATGGGTATTACAAGAGTTGATCTACCACGAGATCAGAGAGGCTAAACCCTAGAATCTAGCCTATGGTATGATTATATCTCCTACGGACTAAAACTCTTCGGTTTATATAGACACCGGAGAGGGATAGGGTTACATAGAGTCGGTTACAATGGGAGGAGATCTTCATATCGTATCGCCAGCTTGCCTTCCACGCCAAGTAAAGTCCCTATCCGGACATGGGACAAAGTCTTCAATCTTGTATCTTCATAGTCCGGGAGTCCGGCCAAAGGTCATAGTCCGGCCATCCGGACACCCCCTAATCCAGGACTCCCTCAGTTAGGTTTCCGCCGAAACCATCTGAGTCCCACCGAGTTGAAAAACTCGGTCCCACCGATTTGGCTAACGCCATTGCACTAGTAACTCTTGGTCTGACCGAGAATTGCTAATCGGTGTGACCGATTTTAAAACTTTGTGAAACCCTAGCAGTCTCGGTGCCACCGAACTGTAACTCGGTCCTACCGAGTTCACCAGTTTAGGTTCCAAAACTGCTTCGGTATCACCGAGTTTGAAAATCGGTTGATCCGAAATGCTTTCTGTGGAAAACTAAAACTAAGTTTTTGAATCATTCTTTTGCAAAAAAAATCTCTGCATTTTGTGATGCTCATCCATTCTATCTCATCTATAACTATTCACAGGGTCAGCAGTCAGTGATTTCAGCATGTCAGACCAAAGTGATAGTCAGAACAAGTCAGAAGAGCAGATTCACATGAGTGAGGGCACTAGTCCCTCAAGCACTTCAAATGATGGCAGCAGGAGCACCCCAAGCAATCTGCCTAAAGCTGCCACCAGGACAAGGAAGAAGAGAACCTCAGAATCTGAGGATGAGGATTATATGGCAGAAGAGGATGAGGCTACTTCCAAGAAGGTAGTGCTCAAAAAGGAGTATGGGACAACAAAGAACACAAAGCCTGGACTCAATAGGAAGGTTCCTGCCAAGAGTACACCTATGCTGAAGGTCAGAGGATCAACACAAGTGCCTGAAAAGACTGATCCCAAAGAGGCACCTGCAAGAAGAGTCACAACTTCCAAACCCAAGAAAGTTCCCACTGGAGAAACTATGAAGTTTACCATTGAATCAAAAGATGAAGCTGCTGGTCAAGATAAGAAGAAGAAGAGAGCCAGAACCACTACTGCCCAGGTTCTTGGAAATCCCTTTACGAGGAGAGACTCAGAAGAGGAAGAAGAGGTTGTTGCACCAGCACCCAAGGCACAAAAGCTGATGGGTGATGCTATAAAGTCAGGGGTTGCAACATCAAAGCCCAAAGAAGCACCCAAAGCTTCCCCCAAGCCCAAGAGTGCACCAAAGAGGAATACCAGGAGTATTCCAGCTACTGAGAAGAACAAGGCCCCAGTGCTTGAAGTTGCTGCTGAGGAAGATGATGAAGGACAAGTCCCGAGGTAGCTCAAACCCAAGATTCCAGACCACAATGATACTCATCCTGTGGCTGAGGACATGAATATCAGGAGAGACTCAGGGTTAAGGCTATGGAGAATGACAGATCCATATGCCACCAGGAGAAGGACTGCTGTTGATTACAGGTTCCATACAAAGGAACAACAGGACTTCTATGAGACAATGTTGTTGGACAAGAAGCCCATAGTGTGTGATATGAGGTGGGTCGATGTCGGTGTCAAAACCGGCGGATCTCGGGTAGGGGGTCCCGAACTGTGTGTCTAGGCGGATGGTAACAGGAGACAAGGGACACGATATTTTTACCCAGGTTTGGGCCCTCTCGGTGGAGGTAAAACCCTATTCCTACTTGATTGATATTGATGGTATGGGTGTTACAAGAGTTGATCTACCACGAGATCAGAGAGGCTAAACCCTAGAAGCTAGCCTATGGTATGATTGTTGTTGGTCGTACGGACTAAACCTCTCCGGTTTATATAGACACCGGAGAGGGCTGGGGTTACATAGAGTCGGTTACAATGGGAGGAGATCTTCATATCATATCGCCAAGCTTGCCTTCCACGCCAAGGAAAGTCCCTATCCAGACACGGGACGAAGTCTTCAATCTTGTATCTTCATAGTCCGGGAGTCCAGCCAAAGGTCATAGTCCGGCCATCCATACACCCCCTAATCCAGGACTCCCTCAGTAGCCCCTGAACCAGGCTTCAATGATGATGAGTCCGGCGTGCAAATTGTCTTCGGCATTGCAAGGCGGGTTCCTCCTCCGAATATTTCATAGAAGATGTTTGAACAGAAGGATAGTGTCCGGCTCTGCAAAATAATTTCCACATGCCACCGCAGAGAGAATAATATTTACACAAATCTAATCTGCTGACGTATTCCGCGGCGTGACATCATGCCACGGCCTAGCCTTTATTCATTTTACCATTCCACCCCAGCGCACTTAGCGAGGCGGTTTCCTTGGCACGTCTTGTCGAGGCAGAGATCATGTCCCCTTATTTCGGGATTCTCATTAATGCGGGCGTGGGTAAGCCAACCGCGCCTTTTGGTATGACTCTCCAATTGAAAGTGAGTCCTAAACGGTTATGGGGAGGGCTCTTGGTATTCAACTCCTTTATAAAGAGACCAAGGCTCGACCCCCTCTTTCTTCAATCCAATCAAATCCGCCCCTCGCCTCGAGTTCCGACACTCAAGGTTCCTAGTTTTAGGCGCTTCGGACCTCCGACAATGTCTGGCTCCAACCTTCCAGGCCGGTGGGCGCCTTCCTCCGTTACGGAAGAAGACGTGCGAAAGCTGAGAGATGCCAGGTATCTAACCTGCGAAATCGTGCATAGGCTGCCTGCTCAAGGGCAGGCCATTCCTTCTCCTCAGCCCGGCGAGAGCGTGGTGTTTACGTCTCACTTCCTTCGGGGGTTAGGTTTCTCAATTGATCCCTTTGTGAGGGGGCTGATGTTCTATTATGGGCTGGAACTTCACGACCTAGCTCCGGAGTCCATCCTCCAGATTTCGTCGTTTATCGTAGTGTGTGAAGCCTTCCTCCATGTTACCCCCACTTCGGATTGTGGCTTAAAACCTTCAAAGTAGAGCCGAAGGTGATCGAGGGGCAGCACGCTGAGTGCGGAGGAGCTACCATAAGCAAGATAGCCGGCGCTCCATGGCCCGAGGGCACTTTCCAAGAAGAGTTCGGCCTATGGCAACAGGACTGGTTTTATATCACAGCCCCCAGGGGCACCACATGGGTGGCGCCTCCTGCTTTTCGCTCGGGTCCCCCGCTACGGCGAGCGTCATGGGTCAATGAAGGGCTTATCTGGGATCCGTCCAAAGACGTGCCCCTACTGCAGGGCCGCATTCGAGATCTCTTAGAAAGAGATATTAACCTGACCGTAGTGGCACAAGTTATGCTGATTCACCGCATGCTGCCCTGCAAACGTCGCCCCCTCCGCCTGTGGGAATTCAATCCGGAAGGACCGTGAGTCCTCAAACATTTTATGGGCGCAACACCTATGGAGATGTACAAATTGTTCTTCGGACCACAAACTAGGTGTCCGGACTTATCCGAGGACGCAGGTCTGAGCTGCAATCGCCAAGATGTTAAGGTAAGCAGCCCCATATTTGGACACACCATCCGTATTTTTATCATAAAGCAGCCCTTTGATGGAGCTATCTTTTGAACAGGAATGGATAGCGAAGGCAAAGCTTATCCGGTGTCCAGCCCCCCTGCCCGAGACTGCGCCAGATCCTGTGATAACCAGGATGCTGCAGGTTATGTTTTCATCAGAGGGCAAAGAGGGGAACCAAGGAGCTGCCGCCTCCACAAAGGAGACTGTCAAGAAGGGAGGAATCGAGAATTCACCCAACCTGGAAAAGAAAAGGAGGGCCTCTGAAGACCTGGAGGAAATGACCTCGAAACGGGGGAAGAAATCATCGTCAGAGGATCCGGCACCGGAGACTGCCCCGACCGCATTGCGCCCTCACAGGGGTCAGTTTTCCTTCGATTCATAAGTAAAGAGAGGGGCTCAAAAATTAGTGGCATCCCTGTTTTATTTCTGAGGAAGATAACCGAAATATTACCTTGCAGTTCAGATCTTGACCCTTCTCAGCAGAGCTCGTCTTTAGGGGATCTCCATCCGGAGATGATAGAGAGCGAAACGCCTCCCCTAGCTGCACCGACTTCCGAGGCAGGCGACCCCGAGGTGTCGTCCTGGTGGGTTTCTCCAAGTCCGGATCCGGAAAAAGGTCGTCGGGCTAGTCCGGTGCCCTCTGGTGCGCGGTCAGAGAGGCTAAAGGATCTGCTTGGGCGAGTGTCCGTCTAAGAAGAACACCGTATGTTGATGAACACGGTGATAGGAAGGATTTCATTCGCGGAAAGCGGGTTGTACGAGGCCGCCAGGAGTTTACTGACAGGCTTTGAGGTATGTGAAAAAGGTGTACCTTTTGGTAGAGCCGCATAAAATGCACCTTGTATGAATACTAGCCCCTGAGACTCTATGTTTCGTCAAAAATGATGGCGCATAGAGGATCAAAACCCCAGGTATAAAATGTCACCTATTTATGAAGGTGGCGAGGCGTTCGGTGGCTAGCCGGACTGATGATTCTGCCGAGTTAAAGCGGCAACTGGACGTGGCAGATGCCGACATCGCGCTTGTAAATAAGCGGCAAGACGAGGCACAAGGTATACTCCACAGATATCTGATAAGAGGAGTTCGATGCTCGTTTCTTACAATACATATATATGCTATTGCAGATAGTGCTGCTTCCGTGGAGAACCTTCGGGCGGAACTTGCTCGAGCCAAGGAGCAAGCAAGAAAAAGTGATGCGGCGGTCGTTAAGGCGGCTGAAGAGCTGAAAGCCGAACAGGCTGCTCACTGCCAGAGTAAGAAGGCAATAGCCGAGATGGCTGTAAAATTGAAGGATGCTGCCGACCGCTGTGAATTTCTCGAACAAGAAAAAGGGGCGGCTCAGAAGGATCTTGAGAAGATCACTACCGAGGCCAAGGATACTCGCTCTGCAATGAGAGCTATGAAGGAGGAGCTGCATCAGGCCAGAGATATCACGGCTGGAAAGCCCTATCTGCTGTGGATGAAGTTCAGGGACCTGAAGTATGCTCCATTAGACCGGCAGTGGAGTGCGGAAAATGCTTATCTGGATGTGGCAGCGAGTGCAGCAGACGCAACCGAACACTTCTGAGGTCGAGGTGACCATAAGTTGGAGGAACTTTTTTGGTCGCAGTTCCATAATCCGGAGCGCCCACTCTCGGTATCCGACCATTTAGCCGCCTTTGCGGAGCTGAACAGGTTATCCGGACTCGCCATCAAGTATATTGCGAGTCGTTTGTGGCCGGGGGAGCCAGAGTCGAAGAGTTATTTTGGATTGGTGCAGCAGTTCCTTGGTTCTGTGCCGCATGTTGATGCAATGAAGAGGTCGGCGTGCATAGAGGGTGCACAAATGGCTCTTGCCCGCGTCAAAACATACTGGGCGGATATGAAGGCCAGTATTGTTGCATCCCGGGATTCGGACGAAAGCCGAGTACCTGCCAAGCACTTCTTTGAGGAAGTTCTTCCGGGCGCTCGTTTAATAGAAGCGCAGTGCTCGAAGGATGTAGTGTTCGAATAGCATGTGCTATTGTAAAAGGGATATTTTGATAGAATAAAAGGTTTTTATACTTGTGCTTGCAAGAATTATAACACCTCCTGTGCGGCCGTTAATGTATATGTGTATATAACCTGAAAGATGGCAGTCGTTGGCTTCAGCCCCCACGCATATGATGCGGGGGTGTTCGCAAAAAATGCGCCTTTTCACACTTAATCCAACGTCTTGGTCCTACAAAGGAGGTGATGGCATGGCGAACGAGGCAACCGGACTATAACGCTTTATCACTTTCACTTAGCCATAGGAGTTTGACATTGGGGCTACTTAATAGCCCCTGGAGGCACCGCGCTCTCCCGAATCCGGGGCGCGTGTGTGCCTGACTGGGAAGCGGTCCTTCATTAATGCGGAGGAATCCTAGAGATTCCGAGAGTCATCGAGTGGTTGACCAGTCTCTCGCTATATCATGACAGTCAATTTTGGCTTTCTCTACTGAGGTGCTCGCCTGGCCGAACCGGGGCACAATCACAGTAGTTCTCCTGGTGCCACGTTAGCCGATATAACAGAACATAAGGCAGCAAAACACAGGAGCCGGGCAAACCCAACATTTGACCAAAGACATGATTCGGAGCTGATGCATATAAGGCCTAACTCGCGACGCCGAACACTCCCTAAGGTATTCGGTCTTTATGAAGACGGGCCGAAATAGAGCCCTTGGTAAAAAAGCCCCTTGTGTCCAGGTACGCGCAAAATTCTGGCGTGGCCACATGCCAAAACGCCAGTCTCCTCCTCGGTTATGATGAAGAACCGCGAGATGTTTTCAACAAGAGACAATAAAAAAAGTTTACGCAGGGTCTTAATCTGAAAAGAATCCTTAGGACAGGTCCCTACTGCACGCCTGCGCCTGTGTCTCCGTTGTGTTGTATCCTGGACGGGCGTAGCACGGTGTTCGTCTGCGAAAAAGAGGAACTTTAGTAAATAGGCGTGCGAGAAATCTATATTAAGATAAACAAGATATAGTTGGAGCAAGAAGGGAGCCGCATTGTCTCCTGGCGTGAACACGCGGAGCCCCTTGTATAGGGTTGTGCAGCTATTAAGTCCATGTGTGTTGATGCCGGACTCGTCTAGCCGTGTCCGGGCTAGATTAGTGTGCGACTGTCCAGGCGGCCGCACCCTTACCTATATTTTGGGGGTCAATTGTCATTCCCCTGTGATGAGATGATGCCTCGTGGGCCGGGCATTTTAAGTGTAAGGGATGCATAGTGTGGTATTGCGTTAAAGCGGGCGAAAGCTTCACGTTCCAGTAGCGCTTGATAGCGGCTTACGAATGGGGCGATGTGGAAGGTTAGCTTTTCACTTCGGAAATTGTCGGGTGAGCCGAACTTGACTTCTAGTGAAAGGGAACCCATGGTCTGGGTATCTGGACCCATCGTGGCTCCTCGAAAGGAAGTTTTGCCGCGGCGTATTAGCGCTGGGTTTACCCCTAGTTTGCGGATTGTGTCCTGATATAACAGGTTTAAGTCACTGCCGCCGTCCATAAGGACTCGTGTAAATTGTAGTCCGTCAATAACCGGTTTCAAGACCAAGGCAGTCCAGCCTGTGTTCCGGGCCCCTCTGGATTAATCCCGATGGTCGAAGGTGATTGGTTGTAACAACCAGTGGCGGTGTTCCTCTAGGGCTGGCCGTGTGGCGCGTGTCTTCATAAGCGCAGTTCTGTTTTGCCCTTTTGTCATATGAAGTGAATTCACTGTTTTGACTTCTTGTGGGAACTTCTTTTGTTCTCTGGTGTTCTGCTTGTGGGGCGTGTCGTCATCATCGCTTGGTGCGTCGAGCCCCTTGTGTTCAGCATTGAGTTTGCCGGACTGCTTGAAAACCCAATAGTCTCTGTGGGTGTGGTTTGCAGGCCTCCCGGGGGTGCTGTGGATTTGACATATTTTATCCATGATTTTGTTGAGGTTGGACAACTCGTCCCTGTCATCTTTGGGCGGCGGCTTTTTCTGATTTTGCCGAGAGCTTTTAAAATCCGGCATTGACTGCCGTGCTCGTTGGGCTGTTGTCCTTGATTCGGCGCTGTTCTTTGTTATGGCGCAGTTTCCTGTTACCATCTCTAGGTTCGGATGTACTCGGGTCGCTGGTGCTGCTCCTTGCCAACCAGCTATCCTCTCCTGCGCAAAAGCGGGTCATGAGGCTTGTTAATGCGGCCATCGTTCTTGGCTTTTCTTGGCCGAGGTGTCTGGCGAGCCATTCGTCTCGGACGCTATATTTGAAAGCTGCTAGGGCCTCAGCGTCCGGACAGTCGACTATCTGATTCTTTTTAGTAAGGAATCTGTTCCAGAGTTTCCGGGCTGACTCTCCGGGTTGCTGAGTTATATGACTCAGATCATCTGCATCCGGAGGTCGGACATAGGTCCCTTGAAAATTTGTCCGGAAAGCCTCCTCAAGCGCTTCCCAACTTCCTATGGTGTTTTCGGGAAGGCTTTTAAACCAATGTCGTGCTGGTCCTTTGAGTTTGAGGGGTAGGTATTTAATGGCATGAAGGTCATCCCCTCTGGCCATGTGTATGTGGAGGATATAATCCTCTATCCAGACTCCGAGTCCCGTCGTATTCTTCTATGTTCACGGGCTTGAATCCCGCTGGAAATTCGTGATCCAGCACCTCATCGATAAAACATGAAGAATGTGCGGCGCCCCTGTATGCAGGTGTGCCGTGATGTTCGGGTATTGTGTTGCTCGCTGGAGCTTGTTTTCTTGGGCCATAGATGGATCTAGTTGGGCAGGTTGTTTGATGCGAATCCTTAAGGGGATCGCTTGCCAGATTGAGTGTGGCACCGTCTGCCGCTTTGGATCGATCGTGGGGTCGTCTACCCGACCTGGTGGCTTCTTTGTTTTTTGACTGTGGGGGCTTTATGGCCTCTTCATCAAATTCCGATAGTAGTTTCCGCTTTGGATAGCTCTTTGTGTGACGACTGCTGCCGTACTTGTGTGCAGTCTCTAGCACCTTGTTCCATCTGATCCTGAGTGCGTCTTCTACTGTTTTGGTCCTCCGCTTCTGCTTTTTCAGGCTATGTGCAGTGGCGATGAGCTTTTGGTGGAGGTTCTGATGTTCCAGTGATTTGTCCGGTGTGAGGTCGTCCGGACTATTATCTTTTCCAGGGATTGGTTGTTTGGACGGTTGCTCAATGGCATGTTCGTCTTCCATTGATTCGCCCTGCTCTATGGCTGGTCTTTGTTGAGGTGGGGCTTTGCGTGGCGCTTGCGTCGCCGCTTTGATTGTTTTTCGAGGGAACGATCCCTGTTTGCGCCCTTTCGATCCTCGTTATTATCCCTTTTGGGTGTGTCCACCATGTATACATCGTATGATGAGGTGGCTTTCTAGTTCCCTATAGGTGCTGGTTCTTGGTCATTTCCTTCATCGGCGTCCATACCCTCAATGTCTTCGGAGTCGAAGTCGAGCATGTCGGTTAAATTGTCGATAGTGGATACAAAGTGGGTGGTGGGTGGGTTTCGAATTTCTTCGTCTTCCGTATCCCAACCCTGCTGACCATAGTCCGGCCAGGGCTCTCCTGACAAAGAGAGAGACTTTAGAGAGTTTAGGATATCGCCAAAGGGCGAGTGCTGAAAGACGTCCACGGCGGTGAACTCCATGATCGGAACCCAATCGGGTTCGATCGGAAGAGGTGCGGAAGATTCGGAGTCCGGAGCGGAATCCGGCACCTTGGAGTCACAGGCCTTGCAAAGGACTAGGCTAGTATTCGGCTCTATCACCGTGGAGATCGCGGGTCCTGGGGCAGCGTCCAACCGTCCGTCCCTGGTTAGCACGGTCGGCTTCGAACTAACAGTCGGAGCGGACTTCTGAGCGGCACTCCGGGCGCTGTCCGGCGGCAGAGCCAGATCATGCCCATCGAGACAGTGCAGCGCGCTTGGCCGTGGCTCGAATCCGTCGAAGATCAAGTCCCCGCGAATGTCGGCCGTGTAGTTTAAGCTTCCAAATCTGACATGATGGCCAGGGGCATAGCTTTTGATCTGCTCCAGATGGCCAAACAAGTTGGCCTGCAGTGCAAAGCCACCGAATACGAAGATCTATCCGGGGAGAAAAGTCTCGCCCTGGACAGCGTCATGGTTGATGATCGAAGAAGCCATCGGGCCTAAAGGTGACGACACAGAGGAACTCTCAATGAAAGCACCAATGTCGGTGTCAAAACCGGCGGATCTCGGGTAGGGGGTCCCGAACTGTGCGTCTAGGCGGATGGTAACAGGAGACAAGGGACACGATATTTTTACCTAGGTTCGGGCCCTCTCGGTGGAGGTAAAACCCTACTCCTGTTTGATTGATATTGATGGTATGGGTGTTACAAGAGTTGATCTACCACGAGATCAGAGAGGCTAAACCCTAGAAGCTAGCCTATGGTATGATTGTTGTTGGTCCTACGGACTAAACCTCTCCGGTTTATATAGACACCAGAGAGGGCTAGGGTTACACAGAGTCGGTTACAATGGGAGGAGATCTTCATATTGTATCGCCAAGCTTGCCTTCCACGCCAAGGAAAGTCCCTATCCGGACACGGGACGAAGTCTTCAATCTTGTATCTTCATAGTCCGGGAGTCCGGCCAAAGGTCATAGTCCGGCCATCCGGACACCCCCTAATCCAGGACTCCCTCAGTCGACTGGACCTACATGAAGGAAAATGAGGAACACTATCCTGGAGTACAAGACAGTTTTGTTGCTTGTGGAGTTGCAGATTTTGTTGGGCAGAAGCTCACCAACTGGAATGATGAACTCATTATGCAATTCTACTCCATAGCACATTTCTATCCAGATGGGAGGAAGTTTGGATGTCAAAAGGGACAAGGTACCAGTCAACCATTGAGGAATGGGAAAATCTGATCAATGCTCCAAAGGAGAGTGAAGATGACTTGGATGTCTATGCCAAGAAGAAGATGGATCACAATTCCATGGCTCATATGTACAAGGAGATCCCAAACAAAGCTCTTGAGACTTTCAAGTTTGGGTCAGTCCATTTTCTTCTGTCAGGGCCGCCAACGATCAACTGGATCCTAAGGCACACTCTTTTGCCCAAGTTAGGTGACCACAACATGATTAGAGGGCATGCTATCAACTTGCTGCACTTGTTTGATGTGCCACAGAAATTCAAGGTCATGAGCCTCATTGTTGAGACCATTAAGAGGACAGCAGCAGACCAGAAGAGAAGTTGTGGGTATGCCCCACAGATTCAGGAGTTGATTAACTCAAAGATGGGCACAAGAAAATATCTGTTGGATAAGGAACACTTTGCTCTCTATCCAGACTTTGAGGATAATCAAGTTTTAATGAATGAGAATGAACCATCATCAGTGCAAGCTCAAGAGAAGAAGGAGAAAGCAAAGAGAGAGAAGGCTGCCAAGATGCCAACTCAAGAGGAGGCATCTAAGTACTTTTGAAGAACAAGCAGGAGCAGCTTGGTTACTTGATAGCATCAACACTGAGGATTGAGAAGGGGTTGGCCACCCTAACTCAAAACCAGGAGAGCCTGGAAAGAATCATGGAACAAAAATTCTATGATCTAGATGTCAGAGTAACTGAGATTCAGTCAGTTGTGGAGCAGCTTCAGGATGACATGCAGGAGAGGAAGGGCAAGACAACCACTGATGCATTTGCCAGAGTGCCTAGAGCTCAGAGGTTAGCTGCAGTGCTTGTGACAGACACCAGAGCCACATCATCTGCACCAGCTACAGCTCCTACAGCTCCAGTGCAACCAGCTCCAGCACCAACTCCTCCAGCTCCATCCACATCAACTGAAGCCTTCGTCCAAGGAGCCATCTCTACACCACCACCTGAAGATCAATCCTGAGAGTCGATCTAGCACTATGCATTTTCTATGAACTTTTTGGTAACTTGTTGCCACAGGGGGAGAAAAATGTATAGATCATAGGCTTCGAGAGAGAGAGAGTGTTGCTTTTGTTCTCTCTTCCTTTGGTGGTTAAACTTTGTTTGCTTTTGATTGCTTGAGATACTATGCTATTACCTGTGAGACATTGATGATCATGTGTTTGATCATAAGTTACACTTATGCTTGGTTGATGATATTATCTTACCTATCCTTTTATCATCATTCACTTTGCTTGGTGATGAGTGCATGTATTCAATCTTTATTATTTTGAGCGCTCCACTAAGATGTATGTGACATGGAAGAGTAACCCATGAGCCTAATTCCTTGTGAATTGGAGTCCAAAGCAAATTTTAAACTATGCACAAATTTAGGGGGAGCTCTTGCTTATCACATACCTCTCAAAGCGACGATGTTTTTCAATCTTATTATCATTTGTCGAAGCTTTGATCTATATGTTGTCATCAATTACCAAAAAGGGGGAGATTGAAAGTGCAACTATCCCTAGGTGGTTTTGGTAATTCATAACAACATATAGCTCATTGAGCTAATGCTATTCCAAGACCGTTATTTCAGGAAAGCTCAATGAATGGCATGGCATGGATGATGAAAGTGGATCCCTCAAAATATCAAGGACAAAGGATTGGATCAAGCTCAAAAGCTCAAGACTCTTCATTTTACATTTTAGTGATCCAAGATCACATTGAGTCTATAGGAAAAGCCAATACTATCAAGGAGGGATGAGGTGTTGCTTAATGAGCCTCTTGCTTCAAGTGCTTAGCGATATGCTCCAAATACCCTCAACTACTTTCTCACATCCTCATATGACCTAAACCCAAAGTCAAAATCGGTCACACCGATTCTTTCTATCCGGCGCCACTGAGTTCAAATGTCATAGCCACTGCCACAAACCCTAGGCAAATCGGTCTCACCGATAGGGATCTCGGTCTCACTGAGATGGGATTGTAATCTCTCTCTTTCCCTTTGTAACATTTCGGTCTAACCGAAGTGAGCGATCGGTCCCACCGAGATTGCAATGTAAACTCCCTGTTTCCCTTTCGTAACATTTCGGTCTCACCGAAATAAGCGAATCGGTCCCACCGAGTTTACCTGACCAACTCTCTGGAAAGCTTATTACCAAAATCGGTCTCACTGAGTTTGTGTAATCGGTCTTACCGAGATTACGTTATGCCCTAACCCTAACCATATCGGTCTTACCGAGTTGCATGTCGGTCCCACCAAATATCCTAACGGTCACTAGGTTTACTAAATCGGTCCGACCGAGTCTGTTGAATCGGTCCCACCGAGTTTGGTAAATTGTGTGTAACGGTTAGATTTTGTGTGGAGGCTATATATACCCCTCCACCTCCTCTTCATTCGTGAAGAGAGCCATCATACTGAACCTACACTTCCAGCATACATTTTTTGAGAGAGAACTACCTACTCATGTGTTGAGACCAAGATATTCCATTCCTACCATATGAATCTTGATCTCTAGCCTTCCCCAAGTTGCTTTCCACTCAAATCTTCTTTCCACCAGATCCAAATCCTATGAGAGAGACTTCAGTGTTGGGGAGACTATCATTTGAAGCACAAGAGCAAGGAGTTCATAATCAACGCACCATTTGTTACTTCTTGGAGAGTGGTGTCTCCTAGATTGGTTAGGTGTCACTTGGGAGCCTCCGACAAGATTGTGAAGTTGAACCAAGGAGTTTGTGAGGGCAATGAGATCGCCTACTTCGTGAAGATCTACCGCTAGTGAGGCAAGTCCTTCGTGGGCGACGGCCATGGTGGGATAGACAAGGTTGCTTCTTCGTGGACCCTTCGTGGGTGGAGCCCTCCATGGACTCGCGCAACCGTTACCCTTCGTGGGTTGAAGTCTCCATCAACGTGGATGTACGATAGCACCACCTATCGGAACCACGCCAAAAACATCCGTGTCTCCAATTGCGTTTGAATCCTCCAAACCCTTCCCTTTACTTTCTTGCAAGTTGCATGCTTTAATTTCCGCTGCTCATATACTCTTTGCATGCTTTCTTGAGTTGTGTGATGATTGCTTGACTTGTCCAAATATTGCTAAAATCTGCCAAAGTCTAAAATTGGTAAAAGGTTAAGTTTTTAATTGGTCAAGTAGTCTAATCACCCCCCCTCTAGACATACTTCAAGGTCCTACAGATATACTTTATTATATAATGCATGCAGATGAACCGACAATGGATGTACGTGGACCGACGCACCTCTGAGTACATTGACGGCCTGCATAATTTTCTCCAAGTGGCTGAGGTAAACAAGCATAATGGTTTTATGTATTGTCCATGTACTGTCTATGGGAATACGAAGGATTAGTCTTCCCTGAAAATCCTTCACTTTCACCTTCTTGAGAAGGGTTTCATGCCACACTATAATGTTTGGACCAAGAACGGAGAAAGAGGGGTTGTGATGGAAGACAATGAAGAAGAAGAGGATGATGACAACTATCCTATGTTCCCTGAATACGGTGATACCGCAATGAGGGACGCTAAAGATTAAGAGGCACCAGATGTGCCTGATCACATTCTTCGCCGGGTCATTGTTGATGCACAGAGAGAATGCAAAAGTGAAAGGGAGAAGTTGAAGTTCGATCGCATGTTAGAAGATCACATAAAAGGGTTGTACCCAAATTGCGAAGATGACAACACAAAGCTCGGTACCACACTGGAGTTGCTGCAATGGAAGGTAGACAATGGTGTATCTAACAAGGGATTTGGTTTGCGACTGAAAATAATGAAGAAGAAGCTTCCGAAGGATAACGAATTACCCGATGGTACATACGAAGCAAAGAAGGTTCTATGTCCTCTAGGATTGGAGGTGCACAAGATACATGCATGCCCTAATGACTGCATCCTCTACCACGGTGAGTACGAGAATTTGAATGCATGCCCGGCATGTGGTTCATTGCGGTATAAGATCAGACAAGATGACCCTGGTGATTTTGAGGGCGAGTGCCCCAGGAAGAGGGTTCCTGGCAAGGTGATGTGGTATGCTCCTATAATACCGCGGTTGAAACATTTGTTCAGAAACAAAGAGCATTCCAAGTTGATGCGATGGCACAAGGAAAACCGTAAGAAAGACGGGAAGTTGAGAGCACCCACTAATGGGACATAGTGGAGAAAAATCAAGAGAAAGTGGGGGGACTTTGCAGGTGACGCAAGGAATGTATGGTTTGGTTTAAGTGCAGATGGCATTAATCCCTTTGGGGAGAAGAGCAGCAATCATAGCACCTGGCCCATGACTCTATGTATCTATAACCTTCCTCCTTGGTTGTGCATGAAGCGGAAGTTCATTATGATGCCAGTGCTCATCCAAGGCCCTAAGCAACCCGGCAACAATATTGATGTGTACCTAAGGCCATTAGTTGAAGAACTTTCACAGCTGTGTAATGGAAAAGGTGTACGTGTGTGGGATGAGCACAAACAGCAGGAATTTTACCTACATGTGTTCCTGTTTGTAACCATCAATGATTGGCCTACTATTTTAGGGCAAACAAACAAGGGATACCATGCACGCACGCACTGTTTAGATGATACTGAAAGTATATATTTGGACAAATGCAAGAAGAATGTGTACCTGGGACATCCTCGATTTCTTCCGATGAAGCATCTCTTAAGAAAGAAAGGCAAGCATTTCAAAGGTGAGGCAGAACACCAGAAGAAGTCTGTCCTCCGTACTGGTGATGACATACTTGATATGGTCAAGGATTTACAAGTAATCTTTGGAAAATGTCCTGGCGGATAATCTGTTCCGAATGACGCCGAGGGACACGCGTCCATGTGGAAGAAGAAATCTATATTTTGGGACCTACCCTATTGGAAAGACCTATAGTTCCACTCTGCAATCGGCGTGATGCATGTGACAAAGAATCTTTGCGTGAACCTACTAGGCTTCTTGGGCATGTATGGGAAGTCAAATGATACACCGGAGGCACAGGAGGACCAGCAACGTGTGCTTGAAAAAGATGGCATGCATCCAAAGCAGTATCAAGGTCCCGCGAGCTACGCTCTTACCAAAGAAGAGAAGGAAATCTTATTTGAATGCCTGCTCAGTATGAAGGTCCTGTCTGGCTTCTCATCCAATATAAAGGGAATAATAAATATCACAGAGAAAAAGTTCAAGAATGTAAAGTCTCATGACTGCCATGTGATTATGACGCTATTACTTTCGGTTGCATTGAGGGGGCTTCTACCGGAAAACGCTAGATTAGCCATTGTGAAGCTATGTGCATTCCTCAATGCAATCTCTCAGAAGGTAATCGATCTAGAAATCCTACAAAGGTCATAGAATGATTTGGTGCAATGTCTTGTCAATTTCGAGTTGGTGTTCCCGCCATCCTTCTTCAATATCATGACGCACGTCCTAGTTCATCTAGTCGACGAGATTGTCATTCTGGGTCCTGTATTTCTACACAATATGTTCCCCTTTGAGAGGTTCATGGGAGTCTTAAAGAAATATGTTCGTAACCGTGATAGGCCAGAAGGAAGCATCTCCATGGGCCATCTAACAGAGGAGGTCATTGGGTTTTGTGTTGACTTTATTTCTGACCTTAAGCCGATTGGTGTCCCTCAATCGCGGTATGAGGGGAGACTAAGTCGAAAAGGCATGCTAGGAGTGGATTCAATAATATGTAGGGATCGACATTCTTGGGCTCAAGCACACTACATAGTTCTACAGAATTCTACCTTGGTGACCCTGTATGTCAATGAACACAAGAATATTTTATGCTCTAAACACCTGGAGCAGTCTGAAGACTGGATTACATGTGAACACATCAGGACTTTTGGCAGTTGGTTGCAAACACATCTAATGGGTAACAACATTGTTGGAGATGAGCTGTACTTGTTGGTCAGGACACCATCTTCGACTATATTGACTTACCAAGGTACGAGATAAATCGGAATACATTTTACATGATCGCCCAAGATAAAAAGAGCACCAACCAAAATAGTGGTGTCCGCTTTGATGCAACAACCAATAGGGGAAAGGACACATATTATGGTTACATAGTGGACACATGGGAACTTACTATGGACATGATTTAAGGTCCCTTTGTTTCGATGCAAATGGGTCAATCTGTTAGGAGGCGGGGTACAGGTAGACCCACAGTACGAAATGACAACAGTGGATCTCAACAATCTTGGGTACATAGACAAACCATTCATCCTAGCCAATGATGTGGTGCAAGTTTTCTATGTGAAGGACATGTCTACCAAACCGAGAAAAATGAAAGATAAGGAAGTGAACACATCATACGATGAGCCAAAGTGCCACATAGTTCTTTCAGGGAAAAGAAACATCGTGGGAGTGGAGGACAAGACAGACATGTCTGAAGATTATGAAAAGTTTTATGAAATTCCTCCCTTCAAAGTGAAGGCGGACCCATCCATGGTTACGGCGCAATAAGAAAGAGACACATGCGAAGAAAAAGTGAAGACTTTCTCTCTAGTGAAGACAACATATCAGATGGCTTTGATCTAGAATATCACTGCAATTACATGTCAAGAAATGAAATCCCTTTTGTAATAGATGAGTTTTCATCCGAAACCCTCATACTTCGAAAGAGATTGTCCAGTTTGTACCCGAAGTGCATCCAATTTTTGTCGTAACCCTCTAAACTTTTTAGGACATGCTATGTGGGTGAAATTATGATGCCATACCAGTTTCAACCTTTTCAGAGTTCATTTGCAGTGCTTTTCAATTTCAGGGTCATTTAGCTCAAAAATAAATCATTAAACGCATGGAAAATAGCAAATGAAGTTAGAAAAGGGTTGAAAATTGATGATGTGCCTTCGAATGGTGCATATTGAACGCACAAAAAGTTTGTAGTTAAAATATGTTAAAAATTGAAATCCCTTTGTAATCGATGAGTTTTTGTCCGAAATCCTGATACTTCGAAAGAGATTGTCCAGTTTGTACACGAAGTGCATTCAGTTTTTGTTGTAACCCTCTAAACTTTTTAGCACATGCTATGTGGGTGAAATTATGATACCAAGCCAAGTTTCAACCTTTTTAGAGTTCATTTGTAGTGTTTTTCAATTTCAGGGTATTTAGGTCAAAGAATGAACTAAAAAGCTTTTATAAACCTCTAGTTATGATCAAAATAATATTAACCTAAAATTATATAAAATTTATGCAACTAAAATTATCAAAGTATTTTTGTTAAAAACTTTAATAGCAAAAAGAGTTTTCATAAAGAAGTTTTTGTTAAAAACTTTAATAGCAAACTAAAAAGCTTTTATAAAACTCTAATAGCAAAAAGAATCGACTAAAAAGAATCAATTAAAATATTTTGGTATGATCAACTAAAACAAAACTATAATATTCTTCAATAGAAAAAATAATCAACTAAAAAGCTTTTATAAACCTCTAGTTATGATCAAAATAATATTAACTTAAAATTATATAAAATTTATGCCACTAAAATTATCAAAGTTTTTTTTGAAAAAAAACTTTCATAGCAAAAAGAATTTTCATATAATATTTTTTGTTAAAAACTTTAATAGCAAGCTAAAATAACATAAAAAATAAAAAATGCCACCTACTAGGCCACCACGGCCTACATACGACTAGAAACCCAGCTGTACATGGGCCAGGATGCAGGCCCGCAGGGAAAGTAGGCTCTACAAGTATAGAAGAACGTTCGGCCCAACATGCCTACTTTAGAGAGGAGCTCGAGTGGGATAACAAGCGGGGCTTATAAACAGGCCCGAGCGCTCTTCGGTTGGCGAGGTGGGACTAAACTTCCACCGCATCGCACCAGTGCCAGCACAAACCCTTTAGTCCTGATTGGTGGTTCCAACCGGGACTAAAGGTCTAGGATTCTCGGCCTTTGGGCTGCTGAAATTGACCTTTAGTCCCGGTTGGTGGCTCCAATCGGGACGAAAGGGGGGCCTTTAGTCCCGGTTGGAGCCATCAACCGGGACTAAAGGGTTGGGTATATAAGAAACACTTAAGAATTTTCTCCAAACCTTTCCCATTCTCTCCCCCGACGTTGAATGCACGACGCCGCCAGGCTGCTCCACCCGCTCCTCATCATCGTCCCTACCCTGACGTTGAGCCATCGACGCCGGTCGCCGCTCCCTGCCCCGACGACGAGCCCTGCCCCAATGCTGGTCGCCGTGCCCTGCCCTGACGCCACTACCCCCAGTGAGCTCCCCCTTCCCCTGCACCGCCACTTCCACCGCCCCTGCTTTGCTTATCTTTTTTTAGAAATTGTTCATAGAAATGTTTTTGTCCATGGATGTATGTATCGATGGTGTATGAATGTATGGAGATGGTGTGCTAAATGAAGATGGATGGATGTATGGGTGGATTTTTTTTTGTTCATAGATTTGTTTTTTCATAGAAATTAGTGTAAATTTTTTGTTCATAGAAATTTTTATTCATGATGATCTTGTTAAAACTCATATTAAGTTTGATATTGTTTTTCTGTAGACTTGGTTAAAATTTACTAAGTTTTACTTTGCCTAAATTGGGGAGAGACAACTTTACTAAATGGGCATAATGATAATGAAATTTACTAAGGTTAATTCTGGAGAAAGGGAGTAACAACTCATATATTCAAAATTTACTCCTGGTCCGCTCGCCCGACCAACTCTGGAGGCCACCCAAACCCTAGAAGAAAGAGTGTTATCGATCTCCTACCCCCTCCCGCCCCTACCCATTTGTTGAAGGTGGCGGGTGGGGTCTTATATATAACGCTACAACAATAACATCATTTAGCACTATTGTTATGCATAATACTATATATTGACGTCTAATTCACCGGTCTTACCTCAGTGAACCGAAGGGACTTCATTTATTCAGTAGGCGGCATAGGTCAATGGTGTAGAATGGATAGTCGATCTCCTGCATAGTGATTGTTCGTAACTCTCTCAGGAATTCAAATTGAAGATTTTTTTTTGGAAAGTATCCTCTCCCAAAAGTATCCTCTGTTTTCTGCCACCCTAAACCCTATATTGGATAATTGACCCTGATAATTTCGATATAACTTCGACATCCGGGGGGGGTCGTTAAAACATAACCCTGATCTATTTTCTCCTTCCTAAAAGATTGTTTTTTTTGCCATGTCAAGTGTTGTATTTTGGTGACAGATATACTTCTTTTTACTAGGTTTACTAGGTTTTTTTTGTCATGCAAGCGCTACTATACTTGGGTTTTACCTAATTTTTTTCAGGCATAACTTTGATTTTGAGGCATATGAAAACATGAGAGAGGGGGTCGTTAAAACATATCCCCAATAACTTCGACATGAGGGGGGGACGTCAGACATGCATGAGAGAGGCGGTCCACAAAGTATCCTCTCTCAAAAGATAGGTGGACTCATTAGACAAGAGCGGGGAGGATCGAGTCCTCGACGATCGTCTGAAATTGTCTGTCATGAAAATTGGCAACTTTACATGAAGTTTGCCACTAATCCATTGCTCATATTAATTGAGCCTCTACTGATTAGATGCATTAATTGTTTTGTATGTACATATATTAATGCTTCTTTCTTCTTTTAGTCCTCCGGATCGAGCCAAACTTTGGTAAGGAGACGAGGCTCGAAGAAAAGGCTGGGCCAGGATGAAAGGTTCACGATCGGCTACGTCAAGCTACCTATTAGTCACCACGCGCATAAAAGCCTTTTCTCTCATAATATGCAAGGTATGCACCAAGGGGGAGAATTCTGGCAGCTGGAAATCTGGACCTGAAAAAGCTACGTCAAGCTACCTATTCTGCACAACTCCAAATGAGATGAAACTCCCAGAGGATTTTTCATGGGATATTTAAGGAATGTTGGAGCAAATAAGTACCAGAGGAGGGCCACCAGGTGGGCACAACTCACCTGGGCGCGCCAGGAGGCCCAGATGCGCCCTGGTGGGTGCTGCCCTCCTCAGCCCTCCTCCGGTGCCCATCTTCTGGTATATAAGTCGAGTCGACCTAGAAAAAATAAGGGGAGGACATTCGGGACGAAGCGCCGCCGCCTTGAGGTGGAACTTGGGCAGGAGCACTTTTGCCCTCCGGCAGAGCGATTCCGCCGAGGGAACTTCCCTCCTGGAGGGGGAAATCATCGTCATCATCATCACCAACAAATCTCCCATCTTGGGGAGGGTTATATTCAACAACATCTTCACAGCACCAACTCCTCTCAAACTCTAGTTCATCTCTTGCATTCAATCTTTGTATCAAAAATATAGATTGGTGCCCGTGGGTGACTAGCAGTGTTGATTACATCTCGTAGTTGATTACTATATGGTTTATTTGGTGGAAGATTATATGTTTAGATCCATTATGCTATTTAATACCCCTATGATCTTGAGCATGTTTATCATTTGTGAGTAGTTACTTTTGTTCTTGAGGTCACGGGAGAAATCATGTTGCAAGTAATCATGTGAACTTGATATGTGTTCGATATTTTGATGGTATGTATGCTGCCATTCTCTTAGTGGTGTCATGTGAACGTCGACTACATGACACTTCACCATATTTGGGCCTAAGGGAATGCATTGTGGAGTAGCTATTAGATGGTGGGTTGCGAGAGTGACAGAAGCTTAAACCCCAGTTTATGCGCTATTCCGTAAGGGACCGATTGGATCCAAAAGTTTAATGCTATGGTTAGGATTTATTCTTAATACTTTTATTGTAGTTGCGGATGCTTGCGAGAGGGTTAATCATAAGTAGGAGGTTTGTTCAAGTAAGAACATAACCTAAGAACCGGTCCACCCACATATCAAATTATCAAAGTACCGAACACGAATTAAGCCAACATGATGAAAGTGATTAGATGAAATTCCCGTGTACCCTCAAGAACACGTTGCTTATCATAAGAAACCGTTTTGGCCCGTCCTTTGCCTCAAAAGGATTGGGCTATCTTGCTGCACTTTTTTTACTATTATTGTTACTTCCTCGTTACAAATTATCTTGCTACTAAACTACTCCGCTACTTACAATTTTAGCACTTGCAGACATTACCTTGCTGAAAACCACTTGTCATTTCCTTTTGCTCCTCGTTGGGTTAAACACTCTTACTTATGGAAAAGAGCTACAATTGACCCCATACACTTGTGGGTCATCAAGGCAATTTTTTTGTGTCGTTGTCGGGGAGTGAAGCATTCTTGGTAAGTGGAAAGTGGTAAGGAAACATTATTACTATGTGGTGGAATTTATTTTCACTTGCTACTATGGAAAACAATCCTTTGAGGGGTTTGTTTGGGGTATCTTCACCTTGACCGGAACCACAGTTAGTTACCCCTCAACCTACTGCACCTACTGAAAATATTGAATATGAAATTCCTTTGGGTATGTTAGAACAACTGCTAGCTAATCCTTATGCAGGAGATGGAACCGAACATCCTGATATGCACTTGATATATGTGGATGAAATTTGTGGATTATTTAAGCTTGCAGGTTTGGCTGGAGATGAAGCTAAGAAGAAGGTTTTCCCTTTATCTTTGAAGGGAAAAGCATTGACATGGTATAGGCTATGCGATGATATTGGATCTTGGAACTGGAACTGTTTGAATTTGGAATTTCATCAGAAATTTTATCCTATGCATCTAGTTCATCGTGATCGGAATTATATATATAATTTTTGGCCTCGTGAAGGAGAAAGTATCGCTCTAGCTTGGGGGAGGCTTAAGTCAATGTTATATTCATGCCCCCACCATGAGCTCTCGAGAGAAATTATTATCTAGAATTTTTATGCTCGGCTTTCTCGTAATGATCAATCCATGCTCGATACTTCGTGTACTAGTTCTTTTATGAAGAATACTATTGAATTCTGGTGGGATCTTTTAGAAAGAATTAAATGCAACTCTGAATATTGGGAACTCGATGAAGGTAAAGAGTCAGGTACTGAACCTAAGTTTGATTGTGTTAAATCTTTTATGAATACCGATGCCTTTCAAAAGTTTAGCACTAAATATGGACTTGACTCTGAGATAGTAGCTTCCTTTTGTGAATCTTTTGCTACACATGTTGATCTCCCTAAGGAGAAGTGGTTTAAATATCACCCAACAATTAAAGAAGAAGTTAAAGAACTGGTAAAAGCTAAAGAAGAAACTATCATTTACAAGGATGATCCAGTTGTTCCCATTGCTTATATTGAAAAACCACCTTTTCCTATTAGGATGAAGGAACATGCTAAAGCTTCAACTGTGGTTTACAAAAGTTATGTTAGAACATCCAAACCATCTGAACAAATCAAAGTTGAACCTAGTGTTGCTATGGTTAAAGATCCCTTAGTTGATAATATTGATGGGCATGTTAGTTACTTATGTGATGAAGCTTCTAGAATTGCTAAACCTGAAGGAAAAGATAAACATAGACCAGTTGTTGGCATGCTTGTTGTCTCAGTTAAGATAGGAGATCACTATTATCATGGGTCATGTGACCTAGGTGCTAGTGTGAGTGCTATTCCTTTCTCATTATATGAAGAAATTAAAGATGAAATAGCATCTCCTGAAATAGAAGACATAGATGTTACCATTAAACTTGCTAATAGAGATACTATATCACCAATTGGGATTCTTAGAGACGTTGAAGTCTTGTGTGGGAAGATAAAATACCCTACTGATTTTCTTGTTCTTACCACCCCACAAGATGAATTTTGCCCCATTATATTTGGTAGACCTTTCTTGAACACCGTCAATGCTAAAATAGATTGTAAGAAACAAACTATCGGTGTTAGGTTTGGTGATGAATCTCATGAGTTTAATTTTTCCAAGTTTAGTAAACAACCTCATAAGAAAGATTTGCCTAGTAAGGATGAAATTATTGGTCTTGCTTCTATTGATGCGCCCCTTACTGATCCTTTGGAACAATACTTGCTATACCATGTAAATGATTTGCATATGCGTGAAAGAAATGAAATAGATAGAATCTTTTTCGAACAACAACCTCTGCTTAAACACAATTTGCCTATTGAAACTCTAGGAGGTCCTCCTCCACCTAAAGGTGATCCTATGTTTGAATTAAAACAATTGCCAGACACCTTGAAATATGCTTATCTTGATGAAAAGAAGATATATCCTATTATTATTAGTGCTAACCTTTCAGAACATGAAGAAGAGAGATTATTGAAAGTTCTAAGGAAGCACATGGCTGCTATTGGATATACTCTTGATGACCTTAAGGGCATTAGTCCCACTCTATGTCAGCACAAGATTAATATGGAACCTGATGCTAAACCCGTTGTTGATCACCAACGTCGGTTAAATCCGAAAATGAAAGAAGTGGCAAGAACGGAAATATTGAAACTTTTGGAAGCAGGTATAATATATCCTATAGCTGATAGTAGATGGGTAAGTCCTGTTCATTGTGTCCCTAAGAAGGGAGGTATTACTGTTGTTCCTAATGATAAGAATGAGCTTATTCCACAAAGAATTGTCATGGGCTATAGAATGGTAATTGATTATAGAAAATTAAATAAAGCTACTAGAAAAGATCATTACCCTCTGCCTTTTATTGATCAAATGTTAGAACGACTATCTAAGCACACACATTTTTGCTTCCTTGATGGATACTCTGGCTTTTCACAAATACCTGTTTTACAATCTGATCAAGAAAAGACTACTTTTACTTGTCCTTTTGAAACATTTGCTTATAGACGTATGACTTTCGGTTTATGTAATGCACCTGCTACCTTTCAAAGATGTATGACTGCTATCTTCTCTGATTTTTGTGAAAAGATTGTTGAGGTTTTCATGGATGACTTTTCTGTTTATGGGAAGTCTTTTGATGATTGTTTAAGCAATCTTGATCGAGTTTTGCAGAGATGTGAACAAACAAATCTTGTCTTGAATTGGGAGAAGTGCCACTTTATGGTTAATGAAGGTATTGTCTTGGGCCACAAAATTTCTGAAAGAGGCATTGAGGTGGACAAAGCCAAGGTTAATGCAATTGAGAAAATGCCATGTCCAAAAGATATCAAAGGTATTCGTAGTTTCCTTCGTCATGCTGGTTTCTATAGGAGGTTTATCGAAGACTTTTCTAAAATTTCTAGGCCTCTTACTAATCTTTTGCAAAAGGATGTTCCCTTTGTGTTTGATGATGATTGTATGGAAGCCTTTGAAACACTAAAGAAAGCCTTAGTTACTGCACCTATTGTTCAACCACCTGATTGGAACTTGCCTTTTGAGATTGTGTGTGATGCTAGTGATTATGCTGTTAGTGCTGTTCTAGGACAAAGAGTTGATAAGAAACTAAATTTTATTCATTTATGCTAGTAAAACTCTAGACAGTGCTCAACAAAACTATGCTACTACTGAAAAAGAATTCTTAGCAGTGGTGTTTGCTTGTGATAAATTCAAATCTTACATTTTTGATTCTAAAGTAATTGTTCACACCGATCATGCTGCCATAAAGTATCTTATGGAAAAGAAAGATGCTAAACCTAGACTTATTAGGTGGGTTCTTCTGCTACAAGAATTTGATTTGCATATTATTGATAGGAAAGGAGCAGAGAACCGCGTAGCTGATAACTTGTCTAGACTTGGAAATATTCTTGATAGCCCACAACCTATTAATGATAGCTTCCCTGATGAACAACTAGCTGCAATAAATGTTTCTCATAGTACACCTTGGTATGCTGACTATGCTAATTATATTGTTACTAAATACATACCACCTAGCTTCACATACCAAAAAAAGGAAAATTCTTCTATGACTTAAGACATTACTTTTGGGATGACCCACATCTTTATAAAGAAGTAGATGGTATTATTAGACGGTGTGTACCTGAGCATGAACAGTAAAAAATCCTACGGAAATGTCAATCAGAAGCTTATGGAGGACATCACGCGGGAGATAGAACCGCTCATAAGGTATTGCAATCTGGTTTTTATTGGCCTACTCTCTTCAAGGATGTCCGTAAGTTTGTCTCATCTTGTGATGAATGCCAAAGAATAGGTAATATCGGTAAGCGTAAAGAAATGCCTATGAATTATTCACTTGCCGTTGAACCATTTGATGTTTGGGCATTTGACTTTATGGGACCTTTTCCTTCCTCTAATGGGTATACACATATTTTGGTTGCTTTTAAGGGGGATGAAACCCGGGCAGGCAACGAAACCCGGATCCTTTTCAAAAACAACGGGGCCATCATCGCCCCTCAAGCCGGCTTGCGCTTGGCAGGGTCCTCAACCCTACCAAGCCCCTCGACCCGGCTAAACTCTCCAACCCGGCCGTACTCCTCAACTCGGCCCCAACGGCCAGCTCAAGGCGGCCAAACCCGGCATGCCAAGACTTCCCCAACAAGCTAGCTCCACCCTTGGCGTGTTCCTCGATCCGGCTATGGGCCAGCTCCCGTCCCACCCAGGCCGTATGATGGGACGAGTCTCCATATACCGATGACCGAGGCAACAGTGCCCCGCCCATGCCTCCGATCAGCTAAGGCGTGGCGACAGTGCCCCTCACCTACCCGCTGAACAGGGCCGGTGTGGCAACAGTGCACCCATCATCACTGCCGACGCCAGCAAGCGTTGACCTGATGGAGCGCCACTGTACCCGACTCAACCCGGCCACTCCCTAACAATCGACAAGACGGCAAACAGTGCCCCTAGGCTTGCGGGGCCTGTCCCGGAGAACCCGGCGAGCCCTGCCAACCTGGCCCTACGGCCTTGTAATGTTACCATTGTACCCCTGGGGGTTTGACCTATAAAACCCCCAGGAGCCCTCATGCATACGGGCAAGCAACTAAGCAAGCATATGATAGAGAGATCCATAGCTAGCAACACTCCACCCATACACCAGGGGAAGGGGTAGCCCGAGCCTTGGCTTGCCTTCCTTCTTCCTCAATATATCTCTAGGAGCAATTCTGTACTGTTCCGTATCAACCACACTCAGCAGGACTAGGGGTGTTATCTCTCCGGAGAGCCCCAGACCTGGGTATGTCTTGCGTCCCGCGCTCGCTCATGCCGACCTCACTTCTGGAGCCCACCAGTGCCCTCGAGCCTCCTACTCTCTTTAGACATCCCTTGGCATCTACCGTGCGCCCACCACGATAGTTGGCGCCCATCATGGGGTAGCTCGAGGTCTTGGCCGGGAGCATGCTTCAGACGGGGCTCCTCTCTGACGCCGACGAGCCCGTCACGCTGGCGGACGACGTCATCGACATGCTCGCCGCCTCCTTCGCCGCGCTGTGCATCTCTGATGCGCCTGCGGCCGACGAGTACTCCAGCGAGGTACTTGAATTTTCCGACTCCCCTCTCTTCCTCGGCGGCAGCACTCCCGCCGGGGCAATGGACCTCCGTGTCGAGGTTTTCGTCACGGACACTAGCGCCTCTTCCTCCTCGAGCGCGGCGAGGAAGGTCGCCAAAGCCAAGGCCGCAGCGGGTCGGGCCGTCTCGCCCAACCCGTTGTGCGCCATGATGCAGATCCTTCTCGTCCCCATCGGCACCGACATCGATGCCTCCAACATCACCGAGGCCCAAACTCAGCTCTAGGAGGACCGCTAGCGCCTACTCGACCTGACTGAGATGCTCGCCGCCATGCAGCATCACCTGGACTCCGCTCAGCTGGAGCGCAACGCCGCCTACGGCTTCATGCCTGCCGTGGCCGAGCCAAGTCGGGTCGCTGACAAGCGAGCCCGAGGCGGCGCGATCGGCCGCGCCTTCGGCGCCATCCTGCCCGTCTACGAGACTCCCATGAAGATCATGCACGCTGCCCAGGAGGCTGCAGTGGCTGGGATCAACTCACGAGCAAAGAGCCGAGGGACCACTTGAAGCGGGTGCACGACCTCCTCAACGCGGCCAACGCATAGCAAGACCACCTCAACCAACTCGCCAAGCCGGCGGGATCTGGCTCCGCCCGCGCCGGCGGACTCGGTGATCGTCGGCAGAACACGATGTCTTCACCACCCGGTGAGGCGTACTCCGGCCGCACCCGGACCCGGCGCAACCCCGCCCCGACCACCGCCGGCGGCTTAGGCAACGAGCCGGCCCTGGAAGACCGGCGCGGACCCGATCAGCCTGGCTGGTGTCCAGCTTTTGTCGACCCGGCCGCCCGCGGCGCGGTTGCCAGCCGGCTGGGCGCACGCGCCATCGACTACACCGACGCCCACCACCACCTCGATCGGCTCGCTTTCTCCCTGGAGGTGGAGGAGAGCGGCGGCGCGGACCGGCATGCTTTGGTACACGCATCCGGGACGAGCCCTTTCCCAAAGGGTTCACGCTCCCCCGCGACACCCCCAAGTACAACGACACCAAGAAGCCAGAGGACTGGTTCACTGACTACAAAACCGCCATCCGCATCACATGCGGCAACCACCGACTCACCGTGTGGTACACACCGCTCATGCTCCAAGGGTCGGCCCGCACCTGGTTAACAGCCTGCCAATGGGTAGCATCAACACGCGGGTCGATTTCGAGCAGGCTTTCGTCTGCAACTTCACCGGGACCTACCGGCGACCCGGCCGCCCTAGCCAGCTCGCCATGTGTGTGAAGGGGTCGGTGGAAACCAGCCACAAGTACCTCACATGCTGGACCGAGCTCCGGAACAGCTGCGAGGGCGTACACGAAGTCCAAGCAATCCAGAACCTCCTCAAGAACAAGCTCCTACACTCCAAGCCGGCCACCATGGCCGCGCTCATGGTGATGGAGATAAGTACGCCAACGTCGACTCCGCCATGAAGATCCAGGTGGCGCTGGATGAAGCTAGCAAAGCGATGCCGGTTTCCCCTTCGAAGCCGGCCGGCGAAGGCAGCCGGCAGCAGCACCACCAGCAGAACAACAAGCGCAAGGCCGACCAACCGGCCCAGCGCTACATCAACTGGCTCGTCGCGGTCGCCGAGCAGGCACCCGCGACCGACCCGGCCGCCAAGCGCCGGCAGACCGGCAAGATGGCGTGGCAGCCCGCCATGAGCTTCGAGGAGATGCTCGATGCCACTTGCAAGCACCACAGCGGCGCAAGGCCGTCCACACACATGCTTTGGCAGTGCACCATCACCAAGCGCATCATGAGGGGAGACGTCCCATCTCCTTCGGCCCCGGCTCCGGGAGCGGGGCAGCTGCCTCCACCTCCTCCATCGCCCCCGGCTGGTGGCAGGATGCGCAATGACGTTTACCTGGCCCACAACGTGACCTACGTTGTCTTCACCAGCCTCGGCAACGACAAGCGCAGCGATCGCCTCCTTCGGTAGGAGGTGAACACCATCATCCCGGCCAAGCCGAAGTACATGCACTGGTCGGAACGCCCGGTCATGTGGACCTGGGAAGACCACCCGACTGTCATGCCGAACCCGGCTGGCTATGCCCTCATCCTCAATCCCACCATCGTCGCACCTCGGTGCACATGCAAGTTCTCTCGAGTCCTCATCAACGGCAGTAGCAACATCAACATCCTCTACCACGGCACCATGACCAAGCTCGGCCTCGAGGCCAAAGACCTGGAGCCGACCCGAACGGTCTTCCACGGCATCGTTCCGGCCTCTCCTGCTCTCGGATCGGCCGAATCCAGCTCAACATCCTGTTCGGCGACAGCAGCCACTTCCGACGTGAACCGATCTGGTTCGAGGTGGTGGACCTGTCTAGCGCGTACCATGCGCTATTGGGATGGCCCGCGCTTGCCAAGTTAATGGCGGTCCCCCACTACACTTACCTAAAGATGAAGCTACCGGGTCTGAAGGGCCTCATCACCATCACCGGCGACTATCGCAAGTCCCTAGAGTGCGCCCAAGACGGTGCCAAGCTGGCCGAGTCGCTGGTCATAGCCGAGGAACGGTGCAGCTTGACCGGATCGTCGCCCTGGCCAGCGAGGCATCAACCGTGCCAATCCCGGCCGAGGAGCCGGCTGATGAGGCCTCCTTCATGCCCTCCAAGGAGACCAAGAAAGTGAAGTTAAACCCGGAATACCCCAGCTGCAGCAAGTACGTTGTCGTAGGCACCCGCCTCGATAACAAATAGGAAGGTGAGCTCGTCGACTTCCTTCGTCAGAATTGGGATATTTTCGCATGGACCCCAAGGGACATGTCGGGTATCCCAAGGAAGTACGCCGAGCACAAACTCCACGTCCGCAAGGACGCCAAGCCCATCTGCCAACTCCTACGACGTTTCTCCGAAGAGAAGAGAAGAACCATCGGTGAAGAGGTCGCCAAGCTTTTGGCGGCCGGCTTCATCATGGAAGTGTTCCACCCCGAGTGGCTGGCCAACCCAGTCCTTGTCCTGGAGAAGAACAATACATGGCGCATGTGTATCGACTACACCAGCCTGAACAAGGCTTGTCCCAAGGATCTGTTCGCCCTCTCGCGGATCGACCAAGTCATTGACTCCACCGTCGGGTGTGAGCTCCTGTCCTTCCTGGATGCTTACTCCGGCTATCATTAGATAAAGCTGGAACCGGCCGACGCCCTGAAGACGTCCTTCATCACGCCCTTTGGGGCGTATTGCTACATCACCATGTCGTTTGGCTTGAAGAACACCAGCGCCACCTTCCAGCTTTGCATGCAGAAATGCTTGCTGTAGCAACTCGGCCGCAACATCCAAGTTTACGTGGACGACATCATGGTGAAGACCAAGCAGCACCTCATGCTCCTCGATGACCTAAAGGAAACGTTCGCCAACCTGCGTGAATACAAAGTCAAGCTCAACCCGGAGAAGTGCGTTTTCGGCGTCTCGGCCAGAAAGCTACTCGGCTTCCTCGTCTCAGAGCGCGGCATTGAGGCAAACCCGGAGAAGATCAAGGCCATTGAGCGCATGCGCAAGCTGGCTCGACTGCGTGATGTCTAGAAGTTCACCGGCTGCTTGGCCTCAGTCAGCCGGTTTCTGAGCCGGCTGGGTGAGAGGGCCTTGCCCCTGTATCAGCTGATGAAGAAGACGGCGTCGTTCGAATGGAACAACCAGGCGGATGAGGCCTTCCAGGACCTCAAGCACATGCTCTCCACCGCACCAGTCCTGGCCGCACCGGCCAAGAAGGAGCCGCTGTTGCTCTATATTGCCGCAACCTCGCGGTCGATCAGCACGGTGATGGTGGTTGAGCGACCAGAGAAGGGCAAGCTCCAAGCCGTCCAGCGCCCAGTCTACTACCTGAGCGAGGTGCTCTCCGCCTCCAAGCAGAACTACCCGCACTACTAGAAGATGTATTACGTCATGTACTTCACCACGAAGAAATTGAAGCAGTACTTCCGAGAGCACGTTGTCACCGTAGTCAGCACGACCCCCCTCGGCGAGATCATCGGGTGCCGGAACGCTTCTGGCCGGGTCGCCAAGTGGGCACTCGAGCTAGCCAGCCACACCATCCTCTACGAGCCCCGCGCCACGATCAAGTCCTAAGCCCTGGCCGACTTCCTCATCGACTGGACTGAGACCCAGTACCTGCCGCCACCACCGGACTCGACGCACTGGCGCATGCACTTCGACGGCTCCAAGACGCGTCTCGGCCTAGGGGTCATCATTGTGCTGTCCTCCCTGAAGGGTGACCGGCTTCGCTACGCACTATAGATCCACTCCACCGCCTCCAACAACGTCACCGAGTACGAAGCACTTGTGCATGGCCTCCGGCTTGCCAATGAACTCGGCATCCGGGGCATCCTGTACTACGGCGACTCGGATTTGGTGGTGCAGCAGTGCTCCGGCGAGTGGGACGCCCGCGACCCCAACATGGCAAGCTACCGCTTCCTTGTCCAGAAGCTGTCCGGATTCTTTGCGGGCTGCGAGTTCCTCCATGTCCCGCGCGCGAAAAATGAGGTGGCCGACACGCTCGCCAAGATTGCCTCGTCCCGACAGTCCATCCCGCCCGGCATCTCCCTCGAGCACCTGCACAAGCCATCCATCAGGCCGTCTCCGGACTCCGAGTCCATCTATGTTCCGAACAACTCGACTGCACATCAACCCGGCCTAGGGACTGCCGAACACGGCCCGGGGGCTGAAGCCGTCGACCCGGCCGCCATCATCCTCGACCCAGCCGCCGCCGTCCCCAACCCAAGGGATGCTCACCCCGGCTTGGGGGCTGCCGCTCCGGAACCCGCCCTGGTGGCCGTCTTCGCCGTGGTAACAGCCCCATCTTGGGCCCTGCCCATCTCGGAGTTCCTGGAAAACGGGGTCCTCCCCATGGATGAGACCGAAGCCCGGCAAGTGCAGCATCGGGCGTCCGCCTACAACATCATCAAGAACGAGCTCGTCAAGCGCAGCTCCACCGGCGTGTTCCAACGCTGCGTCGAACAGGACCAAGGCATTGAGATCCTCCTCGACATACACTAGGGCGAGTGCGGGCACCATGCCACCTCGCGGTCCCTGGTGGCCAAGGCTTTCTTCCATGGTTTCTACTGGCCTACGACCCTCCAAGACGCTGAGTCGCTCGTTCTCAAGTGTGAGGGATGCCAGCGCTTTAGCAAGCGTAGCCACTAGCCGGCGTTAGCACTCCAGACCATCCCGATTGCCTGGCCCTTCGCAGTGTGGGGACTCGACATGGTGGGGCCCTTCAAGACCGCTCGAGGTGGCATGAAGCATTTGCTGGTGGCAGTGGACAAGTTCGCCAAGTGGATCAAAGCATAGCCAATCAAGAAGTTGGACGGGCCGATGACCGTCCCTTTCATCAAAGACATCGCGGTGCGTTACGGCATGCCGAACAGCATCATCACGGACAATGGCACCAACTTCACCAAGGACACGCTCGAACAATACTGCTCCGGCTCCGGCATCCGCCTCGACCTGTTTTCCATTGCACACCCACAGTCCAACGGGCAGGTCGAGCGGGCCAACGACCTCATCCCATCCAGCATCAAGCCGCGGATCGTCGAGCCGCTCATCCGCTCACCCGGCAGCTGGCTCGACGAGTTGCCGGTCGTCCTCTGGAGCCTCCGCACCATGCCAAACCGGTCAACCGGGTTCACCCCATTCTTCCTTGTTTATGGAGTTGAAGCCGTCATCCCGACCGACGTCGAGTTCGACTCGCCGTGTGTCATGATGTACACTAAAGCCGAAGCCAAAGAAGCCCGCGAGGATGGCGTCGACCTACTCGAAGAAGCGTGCCTCCTGGCCCTCAGCCGTTCAGCCATATTCCAGCAAGGCATGAGGCACTACCACAGCAAGAAGATCAAGCCCCTCTCATTCTGCGAGGGAGACCTCGTCCCCCGACTCGTCCAATAGCAAGCCGGCCAGCACAAGCTGTCGCCCCCATGGGAGGGCCCGTTCATCGTGAGCAAGGCCTTGTGCGACCACAACGCCTACTACCTCATCAACGCTCGCAAGTCAAACAAGCGCAAAAGAGACACCGCGGCAAGGAAACAATCCGGCCGTGGAACGTAGAACTCCTCCACCCGTTTTACAGTTAGTTGTATGCATGTATGTATCACTGCCTTTTGTAATCGCATGAAAACTATGGAGTCCCCGAGCGACGGTCGGGGGCTTCCCTTTTCCGACCAAGCTATTGTGTCTCCTACATTTGTGCATCAATTTCCTCTTAAACCCGACCACCGGTCCGACTCGCTCGACCCGGGGTCTCGGGAGATGGCCGGCTTGGTTGCCACCCGCGGCCTTCCTTGGTGGTTCCTGATGCGTTAAGGATGTCGCGGCCCCCAAACTTCGCCCTAGGCCCCAGAACCGGCTTTGGCTGTCAGCTGGCAAGCACAACAGGCCAAAGCACCAGCACGCCTCAAACACTAAGTCAAGGACCGCCGGATCACCCAACCTGGCCCGCCACTTTAAGTGACCGCACGACCGGCTGCTCACCAATCGGCTTCGCCGGATTGCCGCCAGCCGGCCCAGTGGGTGTTTCGCTCGCGCTCAACATTTTGAAAGCCTAAGTCTCGCACACTCCTCTCAAAGAACGAACCCCTCATCATGGACTGGAGCCTCGGCCGTCAGACTCGCGGGGGGAGTCCAAGAGGGAAGGTCGCAAGAAAACGGCTCAAAAAACGAAAAGCAAAAGTACAGGAATCCATGAAATATACACATCACAAATTTTAAGGACAGGCCCAAGGCCAGAGTTCATTACACCCGAATAGCCCAGTGGGTGGATGGACCTGCTACCTAACAGAAATTTTTATTGAGACATAGAAGGGCAGCCTCAGGCATCTCCAGGGCCGGGTCGCGAGCTAACGGCTCCCCCTCGGTGGCCTCCGGGTCCGCCGAGGCGCCGATATCTTCCTCCTCGGCACCCAGATCGCGGTAGACACCCGTCTCCTCGGAGCTACCCTCCGAGTCGAGCAGAAGCTGGCCGTAGTCGTCGACAGGCACGACTCTGCCATCCTCCTCCCGCTTTGGATGGAACTCGTCGTGGAAGGCGAACCCGGCAATGTAGATAGCTCGGGTAGCGATTCGTCCGGCCTCCGCCCGCAGCTGGTCCTCCGAGCCGGATCGCTGGCCCATCAATGCTTCCAGTGACACGTCCAGATGCCGGGACATCACAAACCTGAGTGCCATCTCGGCGCCGGCACGAGCGGCGGAAACGCGCCACTCGTGGAGCCGGTCCGGTCCCATCTCCAACCACTACGCCAGCCGCGTGAAGCTGTTCGGTGCGACGGAGCCCGGCCATAGGGCCGCTGTCATCGCCGCGCCAGCCTCAGAGAGCTGCCCCATCTACTCACCGAGGACTCGCAGAGGAGCCTCGGCGGCGGTCACGATCTCCGAGAAGGTCCAAGCCACCTGTGGATCGGTTCCGGAGCCAATGACTCCCAGTGGGTCGCACTGAAAGCGGACAGCTTCCTCCACCAGTTGGCGCGTCTCCGGGAAGGCCCCTGCCAAGAAGCAAAGAAAGTTTGAAAAAACTCACCAAGGACAAGAAGTCGGGATCCCAACCTGGCAGAACCCAAGAAAAGCACTTACTGGAGAAGGACTCTTCCAGGTGCTGCGCTTCAAGCAAAGTACCGCGCCGCTCCCGGGCAATGGTGCGGTCACGCTCCTGGAGCGTCTTCTCCAAGTCGGCCACCTTGGCAAGGGTCGCCTTCAACTCGGCGTCCTTGGCCTCGGTCGCCTTCTCGGACGCCTCACGGCGGCGGGTCTCCCCTTGACGGGTCTCCTCCGCCATGGCCACTAGCCCCTTCAGGCGCTCCACCTCGGCCTGGAGCTGGCCCTTGTCGTCAGCCAGCTTGCCGTGTTGATGGTCCACCTTGGCAAGGGCCCGCTACGGCTACACAACCTTGGTGGCTTCCGCCTTGAGGAGCTCCACCTCGGCCTCAACACGGCTCTCGCCCGCCAGCTGATCCTGCGGCCAGCTGGCTTCATCGAGCGCCTGCCGGGCTCCCGTCGCCTCCGCCTTCACCTTCACCACCTCAGCCTCAAGCCGGCTGACGTCGGCAAAAAGACTGTCATAGTGAAGGCCACCCGAAACAGCCGGGTCTTCCGAGAAAACACCTCGGCTGCAAAAAGAAGATTTAGAAACAAAGGACCAGTTTAACATTCGACCCAACTGCTACGCAGTTGGCCCAAATCTTGGGGGCTACACCCAGTGGGTGCGCTAGCGCGCCCCCACTAAAAAAGAGCGCATAAGAAAAATACCCACGGCGACACGGAGCTCTTCCTCCTTGGCGGCAAGCTGCTCCTTGAGCTACCGATACTCGTCCAGGAGCCGGTTGAAGACGCTATCCTGGTAGGAATCCAGTTGCTGCAGAAAGCGACAGTCAGCACAAGACAGCAGTTTAAAATTTGACCCAACTACTACGTAGTTGGCCCGAATCTCGGGGGCTACACCCAGTGGGTGCGCTAGCGCGCCCCCACAAAGAAGAAGCCACAGAAAAGAAAAAGCAGAAGACAAGGAAAGAACTTACAAGCATGACGCGCTCCGGCTCCCGCGTCTGCTCCACCTCGGCCTGGGCGAAGGCCTGGATCCGGTCCGTCCGCCCTCGCAGATGTCGGCTGACGGCATCCATCACCACCTCCTCCTGGGTCTAGGGCCCGAAGAAGACCTCGCCGGTCCCGCCCCATGCCGGTCACGACCCGACGGGTCGGCGCCCCCCGGGCCTGAGCGCCAGGGCGTGCTCTCCGCTGGCCACCCCCCTTCCCCCCGCGGTCGGCGCCTCCTCCGGCGCCTTCTCCCGCGCCCTCTCCGATGCCACCACTGGCTCGACTGCCGAGGTGGCCTGTGGCGCCTCGCTCTCGATGCCTGGGGCGCCCCTACGGCGCCATCTATGGCGCCTCCTCCAAGACAGCATCACCGCCACCTCCTCGGCCCTCGCCCGCTCGACCACATCGGTCCGCGGCAGGGTGTCGTCCCCAACAACCATGACCTCCCGGTCGAGGTCCATCACATCCGCACGGCCTCCTCGGCCGCGCTCCCCCTCCGACGACGGCTTGAAGACCGTCGCCTCCACCATCGTCTCCGCCAGCATCTCCGGCCATGCCGGCCCCTCGCCGGCTCGCACCCACGCTACCGCAACATCGATCCAGGCCTGGACCAACGCCGCCTCCAGCTCCACCTCGGCCCTATTCTGGTCCCGCCAGGCCAAGCCTATGGTATCAGCCGTGTCCAGGCCAAGATCCGGATCCGCCGGTTCCTCCTCCTCATCCCGACTAACGGTGCCGGACCGGCTCATCTGGAACGCGGCACCCTCGATGGACGCGGCGTTCGCCGCCGCCCGCGCCAGTGATATCGGTGACCTGAAATTCAAGATGAAGTAAATGCACAAGAACCAAGCAGAGCCGCTCGGCCACTCGGATGCAAGCACGAAAGGAAGTCACCCCGGCAACACCAAAACGGCGGGCCTTGCCGGCCTCTCCCGCGGAGCGCTGTGCCTCCTCTTGGCGAGCGGTTTCGCGCCCTCGGCCGGGTTCGCCACGCGCTTCATGGCCGGGGCCCGCGACACGATGTTGTGCTTCCCGTGCGACCGGCTCGCCACCGGCGCCCCCGCGATGACCCGACATCGCCCACGCCGCCGCCTCCTCCACCTAGCACCCCTACATCAACGGCTCACATTCACATCGCCCACGCCCGGCAACTCAAGAAATACGGAAGATAAAGCTTACCCGCATGACGCCCTGCGCCGATGTTGGCGGCTGCCTCCTTCCCTCTGCCGGGGGGCACGGGCTCCTCCGAGTCGGCCCGCACCACCTGCGTCGATGCCGAGCATAAGGATGCCGGATGGCGTTTAGAAGCGCCTCCCACGTCGCGTCGGGACGAATAAGAAGATGGGCGGCAGCAAAGTACGAAGACCAGGGACTCACCATGGGCGCCGAGTTCGCGTGGTTGTACGGTGGCTTCCCGAACTCCCAGTCGTCCCGCATGTAATGGCCCCGACACACCCGCCGGTGGTCGTTACTCCTGGCGGGATCTAGACTGGCCCCACAGATCAATACTAGTCTTTTCTGCGCACTTTGTCCTCACTCATGCTCACCCGGGAGCAACTTCCTGGTCGGTCACCCATCCTGAAACTACTCCAAGCTGAGCACGCTTAACTCTGGAGTTCTGTCCGAATGGGCTCCCTGAAAAGAAGGAATTCCTTATTGATATGAGTAGTCTCTCATCCCTAATAAGCCAGGCTATCACACCGCAGCCCGGCCTTGGAGATGTCATTGAACCGGCGCGCAACCTGGTCCGCCGCTAGGCTCATGACTGACATGCGATTGGAATCCTAGAGGCCGGTCATCTGACCGATAAGGCGGCTGTGCCGCTGCAGCGGCAGCACCCGACGGATGATGAAGGCGGTGATGAGGTCGGTGACGGTGAGCCCCTCCCGTTCCTTCATCTCTGACACCCGCTAGCAGAGGTTGAGCACCTCCTGCGACGTGTGCTTGGGGTAATAACCCCAGTTCTGCTTCACCCACGACGGCATGTTGACGAAGGCCGACAAGTTGATGCAGTCCGTGCCAAGATTGCGGATGTAGAAGAAGGAGTTCTGCCATTTCTTGGCAGAATCCTCCAGTGGCATCTTGGGGCAGTCAGTGCCCGACCGCTTCGAGATGACGGTGGCCCCGCAGTCAGACATCTCCCTGGCCCTCGGGCCCTGCTGCTTCAAAGAGAAGAAGCGCACCCAGAGATCGATCGAGGGATCGACCCCCAGTACCCCTCGCAGAGGGTGACGAAGCCCGAAAGCTGCACGATGGCGTCGGCGCCAAGATGATGGGGCTGGAGCCCGAAAAACTCCAGAAAGTCACTGAAGAAGGTGCTCGCGAGAAGGCCGAACCCGCGCTTGAAGTGCGGGAAGAAGACCACACGCTCCATGCCCTCGAGCCGCAACTCCGGCTCGCCCTGCGGCATGCGCGCAGCAACCTCCGTCTCCCGGCAATTGCCTGGTGGTGCGCAGATAGGCCACGTCGTCCAGAGTGGCGGTCGAGCCCATCCACGAGCCCGACGGCAGTGCCATCGACGAAGATGAAGAAGAAAGAAGGAAGAGGAATGACGATGAAGCTCTGCTTGAAACGGCAGGCGTCGCAACACGCGGCGGTTGCAAGAAGCAGAGAGAGGATGAAGAGGCAGGGGAGCGCGAGTGAAGATGATCTCCGCCGCCCCCCTCGCCCCAATTTATAAGCCACGGTCCGGAACATGGGGAAGTGGGATCGTCTGCGCTCGCCCTTCCCACTTCCCCGCAGTAAGTGCGCACGTACGTACGCAATAACTGCCGGAGAAGGGCAACCGACTTGCGGACGCCGCAATAAATCTGCACGCGTGGGCCATGGGCGCGCGATGGCAGGCCCCGACGCGTCGCCCTATCCTGTCACGCGCGTGGCTTGTCAGGCCCCTCCGACTTCCAGGCACCACGTGGCGCCCGCGCGAAGCCCAAGGGATTGCCTCTAGATTCGACGGACCCTCCGGTTTTCCGCCGCTGCCGGGATGTTGTGATCCGGTTCCAGAAACCAGCACACAGTGGGTGTTGCCGGACACGGCGGTCAAAAAATCTGCCTCCTCAAGGGGGGGGAGCTGCGAAGGCCCTCCCATCCGAAGATGGCGGACCTTCACAGCTTCGAGGACTACTGTTGGGGGGATGAACCCCAGGCAGACAACGGAACCTGGATCCTTTTCAAAAACAACGGGGCCAGCATCACCCCTCAAGCCAGCTCGCGCTTGACTGGGTTGCTCAACCCGGCCAAGCCCCACGACCCAGCCAAACTCTCCAACCCGACCGTACTCCTCAACTCGGCCCCAACGGCCAGCTCACGGAGGCCGAACCCAGCACGCCAAGACTTCCCCAACAAGCCAGCTCCTCCTTTGGCATGTTCCTCAACCCGGCCACGGGTCAGCTCCCGTCCCATCTAGGCTGTACGATGGGACGAGTCTCCATCTACTGATGATTGAGGCAACAGCGCCCCACCCATGCCTCCGATCAGCCCAGGCGTAGCGACAGTGCCCCTCACCTACCCGCTGACCAGGGCCGGTGTGGCAACAGTGCACCCATCGTCACTGCCAACGCCAGCAAGTGGCAACCTGACGGAGCGCCATTGTACCCGACTCAACCCGACCACTCCCTGATGATTGACAAGACGACGAACAGTGCCCGCATGCGGGGCCCATGCCCGGAGAACCCGGCGAGCCCTGACACCCGGCGGGTCCCAGCTCCAGGTTCCCAGACACTGACAACCTGGCCCTAAGGCCTTGTAACCTCACCATTGTACCCCTGGGGGGTTGACCTATAAAACCCCCCAGGAGCCCTCATGCATACGGGCAAGCAACTATGCAAGCATACAATAGAGAGATCCAGAGCTAGCAACACTCCACCCATACACCAGGGGGAGGGGCAGCCCGAGCCTTGGCCTGCCTTCCTTCTTCCTCAATATAGCTCTAGTAGCAACTCTATACTGTTGCATATCAACCACACTCGACAGGACTAGGGGTGTTATCTCTCCGGAGAGCCCCGAACCTGGGTATGTTTTGCGTCCCGTGCTCCCTCATGCCAACCTCGCCTCTAGAGCCCACCAGTGCCCTCGAGCCTCCTCCTCTCTTTAGCCATCCCTTGGCATCTGCCGTGCGCCCACCACGGCATTGCTGTTGATTATGTTACTAAATGGGTAGAAGCTATTCCAACCAGTAGTGTTGATCACAGCACCTTTATTAAAATGCTTAAGGAAGTTATTTTCCCAAGGTTTGGAGTCCCTGGATATTTAATGACTGATGGTGGTTCACACTTTATTCATGATACTTTCCGTAAGATGCTTGCTAAGTATGATGTTAATCATAGAATTGCTTCACCTTATCATCCTAAGTCTAGTGGTCAAGTTGAACTTAGCACTAGAGAAATAAAACTAATCTTACAAAATACTGTTAATAGGTCCCGGAAGAATTGGTCAAAGAAATTATATGATGCACTTTGGGATTATAGAACAGCTTACAAAAATCCTATGGGTATGTCTCTATATAAAATGGTATATGGAAAAGCTTGTCATTTACCTCTTGAGTTAGAACATAAAGCATTTTGGGAAATAAAAGAATATAAAGCATTTTGGGAAATAAAAGATGCAAAACATTATTCTAAATAACAGCAAGCAAATTCTAACAAAATAAAATTACGCACCAAGCAAAAGACATATCATGTGATGAATGAAAACATAGCTCCAAGTGAGGTTACCGATAATGTTGGAGACAAAAGAGGGGATGCCTTCCGGGGCATCCCCAGGCTTAGTTGCTTGGATCTTCCTTGAATATTACCTTGGCGTGCCATGGGCATCCCCAAGCTTAGGTCTTGTCACTCCTTATTCTCCTCATATCGACATCTCACCCAAAACATGAAAACTTCAATCACACAAAACTTAACGGAACTTCGTGAGATAGGTTAGTATGATAAAGAGCAAACCATTTCACTTTGGTACAATCAAAGACAAGATTCATACTTGTTTCCACACAATGCCTACTGTAGCATATTATTTCCACAATTTATATTGAGCAATATAATCCATAGAAACTAGAAAACAAGCAAACTATGCATTGGAAATAGAATCTGTCAAAAACAGAACAATCTGTAGTAATCTGTACTCCAACCATACTTCTGCTACTCCGAAAATTCTGAAAAATTAGGAAAACGTAGGGAATTTGCATATCTATCACCTACAAGAATTTCAGATCAAAAGCACGTTCCAGTGAATTTTGAAAATTCCTGGAATGAGTGCAAAAGTTTCTGCTTTTGCACAGATTCAAGTCAACTATCATTCACACTATCCCAAAGGCTTTACTTGGCACTTTATTGAAACAAAAGCAATAAAACATGATTACTACAGTAGCTTAACCATGTGAACACACAAAAACAGTAGGTAAAAGTGTTGGTTTGTCTCCCAACAATCGCTTTTCTTTAATGCCTTTCAGCTAGGCATGATGATTTCAATGATGCTCGCATAAAAGATAAGGATTGAAAAATAACAAGAGCATCATGAATCACAAGTTCCTCTCTCATAATAATTTTCAGTAGAATCATGAATAGATTCATCAATATAACCATCATATGAAGCATAATTTTCATGATCCAAAAGCATAGAAAATTTATCACTCTCCATATAAGCAATTTTATTCTCATTCACAATAGTTGGAGTATCAAATGAAACTTGAATACTAAAAATTATTTCCACATTAAGAGAGTAATGTTGAGTAAAGGGATATCCAAAATTATGACAATAATTATCACTACTTTTTATAACATAAGTATCATCACAATAATTATCATAAGTAGCAAATTTGTTCTCAGCATCGATAGTGGGCATGCAATCATCATACCAAATTTGATCATTCAAAGTAGGGGGACTAAAAATATCATCTTCATTAAGCATATCATCCCCAAGCTTGGGACAAACATTAATTACAACAAATAAATTCTCAAACATGGCATTCTCAGCGAACATAGCATCCCCAAGCTTGTGGCTTGGCATATCATAAACATAATCACTCTCATCATTAAAAGTATGAATAGCACTAACGGATAACAATTGCTATCATCATAATTTCCCAAGTTGGTGCCAAAAAGATTTCCAAGATTATAAGAAGTATCATTATCTTCCCAATAATAATCATCACAACAAGCAATAGACATAACAAAATCATCATCAATAGTGTTCTCGGACATTGTGCCATAAGACATAGAAGCAATATCATCATCAAGTGCATCATCCTCCATGATTATTTTTGATTCATTTTCATGAGGCACAACAATAATAGGAGCAACACTATTTGGGAGAGATACCTTCTTACCTCTATTCTTTCTTCCTCTTTTCTTCTTCCTCACCACATCATGTGTGGGTTTAATTAATTTTTTCAAGCTTCTTATTGATGAGATTGGTTGAATAGGGAGCTCCTCGTCGTCACCTATTTCATCATGAGAGACAATAGGAGGGAAAGTGGAAATCTTTACCCTTTCATTAGTATTCCTTTTATACTCAATTGGTTTGCCCATCTTTCTATAGTTGGCAATATAAGCATTCTCATTGCAATTTACCATGCAAAACATATGGACATTTTTTAGTTTAGTTTCAATGTCGTCCATGAGAATGAATACTTCAAACCAACTATTTTTATATGTCAATTCTTCACTCCTCAAAAATGGACAAAGCTCATTATAAAGTTCAAGGGTGATCAAGTTATTGCAATATTTGGACACAATTCGATCAGAAAAAGCATGCATTGGAAATTAAGGTGACCAACTTTATTGCAAAGTTCACAAGTAATAGGAAAAATAGAGCATATTTTGTAGCAAATTCATCTATCACTTTGAGCAAGGAATTGGTTCTATCATGTTTATGCTTCTTACAAAATCTATCGTCCCTATAAGGCACGTCTTCACAAACTTTATGCACTCCACAAAAATTGACATGCTTATAAGAAACATTTTTGTCATGACTTGTGCAATCATCATTAGCATTTTGCATATTCAAAGAATTCATACTAACAATATTGCAATCATGCCCATCATCCAACTTTTTATGCCATAAATTTTGTTGAATTTGTTCTCTAGCAATTGAGCACAATTATCGGAATCCTTATTCTCAAAATAGACATTATAAAGATAAAGAACAACCAGAGGTAATCCAACCTCCATTTTTTTAGTTTTCTATTATAAAATTAAACTAGTGATAAAACAAGAAACTAAAAGATTCAATGGCAAGATCTAAAGAGCTTCATTGACGGGATGTGAGTACCACTTACCTAGCCTCCCCGGCAACGACACCATAAAAGAGCTTGATGTCTACTACGCAACTTTATTCTTGTAGACACGTGTTGGGCCTCCAAGCATAGAGTTTTGTAGGACAGTAGCAATTTTCCCTCAAGTGGATGACCTAAGGTTTATCAATCCATGGGAGGTGTAGGATGAAGATGGTCTCTCTCAAACAACCCTGCAACCAAATAATAAAAAGTCTCTTGTGTCCCCAACACACCCAATACAATGGAAAATTGTATAGGTGCACTAGTTCGGCAAAGAGATGGTGATAAAAGTGTAATATGGATGGTACAAATATATTTTTATAATCTGAATAAATAAAAACAGCAAGGTAGCAAATAGTAAACAAGCACAAAAATGGTATTGCAATGATTGAAAATGAGGCCTAGGGTCCGTACTTTCACTAGTGCGATCTCTCAACAGTGCTAATATAATTGGATCATATAACCATCCCTCAAAGTGCGATGAAGAATCACTCCAAAGTTCCTATCTAGCGGAGAACATACGAAGAAATCGTTTGTAGGGTACGAAACCACCTCAGAGCTATTCTTTCCGATCGATCTATCCAAGAGTTTGTACTAAAATAACACCAAATAATTTCAGATTTATAATACTCAATCCAACACAAAGAACTTCAAAGAGTGCCCCAAGATTTCTACCAGAGAAACAATGACAAGAACGTGCATCAACCCCTATGCGTACATTACCCTAATGTCACCTCAGGAATTCGCGAGTTGAGTGCCAAAACACATATCAAGTGAATTAATATGATACCCCATTGTCACCACGAGTATTCATATGCAAGACATATATCAAGTGCTCTCAAATCCATAAAATTATTCAATCTCATAACAATGAAATATCAAAGGGAAATACGCAATTCATCACAATAAGATAGAGAAGGGAAAACACCATACGATCCGACTATATTAACAAAGCCCGCGATACATCAATATCGTGACATCTCAAGAACACGAGAGAGAGAGAGGGAGAGAGAGAGAGAGAGAGAGAGAGAGAGAAGTTAAACACATAGCTACTGATACAAACCCTCAGCCCCGAGGGTGGACTACTCCATCATCATCGTGGTGGCCGCCGGGATGATGAAGATGGCCATCGGTGATGATTCCCCCCTCCAGCAGGGTGCCGGAACAGGGTCTAGATTGGTTTTCGATGGCTATAGAGCCTTGCGGCGGTGGAACTTCTGATATAGGTTAACCCTGCGGGTTTTTGGAATATTTGGGAACTTATAGGGCGAAGAGGGGGTGTGGGAGGCCACCGAGGTGGGCACAACCCACCTGGGCGCGCCTGGGCCTCCAGGCGTGCCCTGGTGGGTTGTGCCCCCCTCTGGGCACCCCCCAGGTGCTGCTCTAGCCCATTTGTGGTCTTCTGGTCCATAAAAAATCCACAAAAAGTTTCGCGGTGTTTGAACTCCATTTGATATTGATTTCCTGCGATATAAAAGACAAGCAAAAAACAGCAACTGGCACTGGGCACTAGGTCAACAGGTTAGTCCCAAAAAATGATATAAAGTTGCTATAAAATGATTGTAGAACATCCAAAAGTGATAATATAATAGCATGAATACTTCATAAATTATAGATACGTTGGAGATGTATCAATGGTGGAGTTGTTGATGAAGTAGGCTTGTCATCCGTCTTCCAAGGCATAGGTTCACAATCATAGAAAGATGAACGACTCTCCGGGATCCTCAAATCTGTAACCAAACTCATCATCTTAAATCCATATTCATCCTCATAGTTTTGGTTTTATAGGTCATAGATCTGGGCTTGGAGATGCTCGATTTTCTCATGAAGCTTGAATATGGCCTCCTCAATGCTCTTGGCATCCACCTTGTGATTGTTGGTGAACTCTGCAATCATCATGTGATTTGTGTTGATTCCATGTTCCACCATCCCTTGGGACTTGAAAACTTGTTGCTCCATTGCTTTGAGTCTCGTATCCATGCTTCCGGTCTTCTTCAGCCCCTCAACATCGCGGATGTGCAACACCCCCTCACACATCTTAATGGCTTGAGGGTGTCGCAGCACCTCCACAAGGTAGGTGTTGATGACCTTCTCGAAAAACTTGTCCTTGGGGGTGCTTGGAGACATCATGGTGATCTAGATCTGTTAAAAAAACAGCTCGAAACAAAAACAAGAAATATTGTCGTGGTATGGTGGTCAAAACCTTCGGGAGATTATATATTGAATTTTTACCGACCAAAAGAAGTATCGTGCAAGAAAACGGAGTCCGGAGGGCACACGAGGTGGACACAAGGACGGGGGGCACGCCCAAGGGGGTAGGGCGTGCCCTCCACCCTTGTGGTGGCCTCGTGTCTCTTTCGGACTACTTTTAATTTTCCTATTTTTTTAAATATTCCAAAACAGAGAAAAATTGCTATTAGAAACGTTTTGGAGTCAGTTTACTTACCATACCACATACCTATTCCTTTTCGGAGTCTGAAACGTTCTGGAAAGTGTTCCTTATGTACTCCTTCGGTGTTACGGTATTAATTATATTGGTCTCAACATTTATGGGAGTACCTAAGATATAATGTTTGATTCTTTGATCGTTTACCACCTTCGGATTTGTGCCTTCGGTGTTGTTGATTTTTATGGCACCGAAACGATAGACCTCCTCGATAATGTAAGGACCTTCCCATTTAGAGAGAAGCTTTCCTGCAAATAATCTTAAACGAGAGTTGTATAGCAAAACATGATCACCTACATTAAACTTATGCTTTTGTATCCTTTTGTCATGCCATCTTTTAACTTTTTCTTTAAACAACTTGGCATTTTCATAGGCTTGGGTTCTCCATTCATTAAGTCAGCTAATTTCAAATAACCTCTTCTCACCGGCAAGTTTGAAATCAGAATTGAGCTCTTTGATAGCCCATTATGCCTTATGTTCTAGTTCGAGAGGTAAGTGTCATCCTTTTCCATAAATCATTTTATACGAAGACATACCCATAGGATTCTTATAAGCAGTTCTATAAGCCCATAATGCATCATCAAGTTTCTTAGACCAATTCTTTCCAGATCTATTAACAGTCTTTTGCAAAATTAATTTAATCTCTCTATTGCTCAATTCTACTTGACCACTAGACTAAGGATGATATGGAGATGCAATTCTATGGTTAACATCATATTTAGCAAGAATTTTACAGAAAGCACCATGTATAAAATGTGAACCACCATCAGTCATTAAATATCTAGGGACTCCAAACCTTGGAAAAATAACTTCTTTAAGCATCTTAATAGAAGTGTTATGATCAACACTACTAGTTGGAATAGCTTCTACCCACTTAGTAACGTAATTAACAGCAACTAAAATATGTGTATATCCATTAGAGCAAGGAAAAGGTCTCATATAATCAAAGCCCCAAACATCAAATGGTTCAATAACAAGTGAATAATTCATAGGCATTTCCGGACGCCTACTAATATTGTCAATTCTCTGGCATTCATCACATGACAAGACAAACTTACGAGCATCTTTGAAGAGAGTAGGCCAATAAAAATCAGATGGCAATACCTTATATGTAGTTCTATCTCCGGCGTGGTGTCCTCCGTAAGACTCAGAGTGGCACTTGCGCAGGATTTGTTCCTATTCATGCTCAGGTACACAACGTCTAATAACACCATCACTACAAAAAAAAGACACATCCGTGACATTTTGGGCCGAACGAAATTTTTGTCATACTTAGGACACTTCTATGATGATAATTGAGACAAAACCCGGCATCATCATAGATGTGGTGGGCTCCTACTTCTATGACAAAAAATCATGACAGAAAATGGGCTTTTCGTCCTGGGCGGGCCGGAGACGCAGTTGCATGACATTCTTTGGGCCGTCCATGACGGAAAAAGGCATGGTAGAAGCGAGGGCGAGGAAAATTTTAGGTAGTTCCTGGTTACGGTGGGTGGTCGGGGGCCGAGCGATGCATGTTTCTCTCATACATGTACGCGCGTGTGTGCGAGGCGTTGGCTTTAACTGAACCCGAGCGAGGCGTTGGGCTCTAACTGAACCCGAGTGATTGCACTGCAGGCTACGCATTATTGAACCCGAGCGATCGATCGATGGCTGTTAACTGAACCCGATCATGAGCGATTCCTTCGCTACTGCTGCTAACTGAAGCCAATCGATGCTGCCTCTGGATGAACAGTGAG